>NC_091943.1:13800996-14067182 GCF_041260155.1 Ptychodera flava | reverse complement strand
CCTGTTTGTTTATTTATCAAACTCAGACATTATTAAAACTACTAGTACAGGCTACATTTCCTTATCTATCTCGTATTCACTATTGAGAGCAAATACCATCACATTTTTACATTTGTATTGAAATAGCTTAAAATGTACAGTGTTTACTACATTGTCCATCGTATCAGGTAAACAAATGACGCTACAGCAGAATTTCCAACTTCTAAATATGACCGACTCGCTGTACTTTCTACTATCGATTACATTCTGTCGTGAAAATGTTAAAGAAGTCTACATTCCGATGCTTTCGCTCAACCCTGTGTCAACATCGCTGGCTACTCGCGATCTTTTTGTCCTCTTATATTATAGTGACATACGCGTGCTAAAATCTTATTTTAATTCACACCGAGTCAGGCAACATATACACCATGGTATCGTCGCTCACGAAATACAGGCTTCTCTCGAGATGTCATCCATGATGTAAACGGATATACATAGGACTCGAGGATTACACTGAAATCAGATGGAGCAACATTGTCGAAACCGAAGGAAATATTGCCGTTACGTCGCGCCCAAACATAAGACTTGTACGTTTAATCACTTGTGATAATTTGTGAAGACATACATTTCGGTTCTGTTCGATAACATTTCTTTACAATCCACAGCCGGCGAAAATGCCTTTACGGCCGTCCAATTTCGCCGGCTACTGGCTTCTAATGACTACATCGATCACTTTATGAAATTTTCATATATGAATTTGTTTTATAATTTTTCCAATTTTGTAGGAACACAAGGAATGTTTGTAAAACACACAAAGGTTTTTGAATTCAAGTTGTCAACTGGTTCAGAAGAATCTCGGCAAATTTTTAAAATGGCATCTATGCTTGCCGTTTAATAAGCTCATATTACAGAATGACAGCTGAAAGGACACAATAGCGTCTTAGTCGCCGTCTGCCGATCACAATAAGTCATACAGACTGTAAGCATAAATTCCAGAATTTCTCTTGATATCAAATCAGAGAATTATTTTTGTTGACTAAGGCCTGAGGGAAAGTAATTATTCAACTGATACCTTATGTCCGGCCATTGTGTGAGTACTATTCCTCTCGAAGTTACTCTGTCGTCGAGTGTGGGTGTAAAGAAAATTACTGGGGTTGCTCAGGGTCAGTCAGAACCAAAAAGCGCCACCTGACAACTTAATACGCATGTTTGGTATCAAGTTCTCTGCTGGAGAATAACCCAGATAACTGTGTGTAAATTGTAAGCATAAATTCCAAAACGTTCTGCAATCGTCGGGAGGGTCAGTGTAGTCTAGATCAATATGTTTACATGGCTCATAACATGTCATATTTTTGTTGACACAACAAAGTAGCAGTTTCATGTGATTTGTACTTACTTTTATGGATGTGAGAAAGTACCTGTTTGTTTTTTGTAATCAACCATTGCGAACGTTTTTGTGACTTTTGGTTAATATTTATCCATTACGATATTCAAAATCAGCAGCATGTTTTCAAGACTTAGTTCCCGTTTCAATTAAACAGTATTTTCAAATCCCCTATGTACACTAAATATTTTCAAATCAACCCTCCGTTCTGTCGCCCCCAGAGGCATTTATTGACGCTGCCTTTTGGTGTTCCAAGAGATGTGGAGAAATTGGCACGCATGATGTATTACACTGCTGTGTAAACGTACGTCATAAAGTTCATCAACAAAGCCTGTTAACTGAATTATTATCGTATATTTATGCGCGTTGTGGAATAAAAGTAGTTCTTAAAATTTTATGTTTAGCTTGTCTCTTGTAAAATACTGCATATGGTCCATGATTAATTGGTTTTTACCCAATATGAACTGTTCACCAACATAAACTGCTTTTGCGCTGTAAAAAAATCAGACTAAGTCGAAATTCTGACGCAGCTCAAAGATATAGATATTTGATGACATCCTCTTAACTAAAATTAACGCAACTACTGTCCTACTGAGCAGACACGTGTGTTGAGCTGATCATTCCGCTCGATGCACACGTGGGAAGACATCATACATTTTACGTAGTCCAGGCTCAGCCCAAATTAAACCGACTTAGACTCTTTCAACACGGAGCATTCTGGTGCTTGAAGGTAAGGGAATGTCCAATGTAGTGATCTTTAGAATATTATTTCATATGTTGTAGACCCAACACTCGTTAAAGTAATACGTATATACCAAGGATTGTATATTGAGACGTCGATGAAGATTAATCTTGTCTTTCTTTGTTAACTATTGTTAGAACGGCAAATGTCGATTCCGAATTATGCATTACATCTAATTAGTAGAGCTGCAGTCGAAATGTTCGTAGGGATGGGATTGGCAAAGTTACGTGGCGGGTTGTAGCTTTGCGCCTTCAAGATGGTCCTTCTTCTCGACAAACTATCCAAATTAATTATCGATGTTGGTGTTTGATTTCTCTTTCGTGTTAATATTTAATTTATTGGTCACAGTAAGCGTCGGTTCTCATGGAGACTTAGGGAGTGTTAAGTTACTTTAGCCTGGGTGACACAGCATTTTTGTACGTATCCATCACAATAATATGACCCCTCCCCACTCAGACAAAGAGTTTCGATGACAAACCCCACTTAGAAAATGTTAAAAGCTGATGACCTACGAACGCCATTGCTAAAGGAAAAGTTGATATTTTGATGTTTCATTATTTTTGTTCTTTTCGTAATAGCTGCCTAGACAGTAAATCTAACATTTGACAATTTACTGTGTGTCAAGTGCAGTTTTGGTGTACTTCATATGACTTAGTGAAAGACCCGGTATTTCTCTTCATAAATGCAGCTTGTCAGTGTGTCATGTGCATTGTCATTGCACCTGGACTTGACCATCAACTATAACAATAAAGGGCACAGATATATATAGCTAATATCAAGTACAGACGTGCACCTAGAAACTGTTGCTAACACATTTCGCATCCCATCCACTCTCCCGCCTTTGTAGTTTTCCAATTTCGGATGACCCCATGCATTTTCCAGCCCGTCTCGGTCATAAAACGTCACCTTACATCCCAAGCGAACATCGGTTGCATGAGACAGAATGTACAGACAATTTGACGGGCGGATTTTACTTTAAATGGGGACAATAATGCCGTGTAAAGTCTCTTATTATTCGATAGACCAACAGAAGCCAAATACCTAGTCAATAACCCGGGTCCATGAGTACGGACGCAAGTCACGCGAAATTGCGAACAATCCTATGCTATAATATAGTTTCAACCTTGCATTGATGTAGTTTGTACATCAAGATATGTTGAGTGAAAACACTGTTTGTTCCTTGTGTGTTTTGTATGAAAATATCAACACATGACATGCCCCAGTGAACAATTTGTGCCTGTTGTGAAATACGTAAATGCATTCAGGAATACCTCTCGAATAAAGTTTCGGCATTTTATTAATATTCAAATGAACATATATCAACAAAAGCTACTGGCCATATGGTGATGATTTCATGATGTATTGATCGTACAGATGCGTAACGGACACAGCTACTTTATTTTAGCGTATAGGTTCACGCCTTCTTTATCGTCGATTACATGATTTCCTCAGAGAATAGCTGTTGAATGAGTAGAATTATAGAAGAATAGTGGCCTAATAAGGTGTCAGGGCAGCTGTCATCGATGTTGGTTATTACTAATTCTTTTGCGAATTTAATTAGATTCCGCTCGTGACAGTCTCGATGTGTGGGTGTTCAAATTGGATCGTCTATTGAATAGGCAGGCGGTCGAATTCATCACGACATTACGTCGAAAGGGCGTGGAAACGGCTGACTGCTTGATATCACGACAGAGCACACCGCATTGTGTTTCTTTATTCCTATATATTGGCAGTTTAATCGGTCTCAAACCTTTCATAACGGTAGTAGTAGTAGTAGTAGTAGTAGTAGTAGTAGTAGTAGTAGTAGTAGTAGTAGTAGTAGTAGTAGTAGTAGTAGTAGTAGTAGTAGTAGTCAGTTATAGTAGTCCTAGTAGTCAGTTAGGACTCTGAAGTAAGATATTATAGTTGTAACATGTGCTCAATTAAGGGTTAAATGAGAACAACTTTATCCATCGTTAGGCTCAAAAGGCGATCATTGTTGATTTGAAATTTCTGAACTCCTATAGTCTAATTGATCAGAAGCTCAAATGGCTCTTTGATTTCGTATGAAGAGAGGCATCATTGTAAGCAATTTGCTTAGTTCGTTTTCGATTTTGGTTCAAAGTTTAATTTAAAGTTTATGCACCACTCTAAGGCCCACTGATTTGAAAACTCAAGTAGCTTTGTGCTTTCCAGTGATGATGCTATGTCGGTTTCGCAACTCTTAGACTTTTACTGTATATTTGAATAACTTGTGTACAGATTGTCACGTAAGAAGTATTCGTATACTGTGAGTGTTCGGAGTTAAGTGTTGTTATAATTTAGACGTTGTTCTGTTGACTCATGAAAACGATCGAAATGCAAAGAAAGCGACAACAACGCGGAATGGGGAATGGGTGCAATTTAGAGATGTTGATCGGCCAACTCTTCTTTCACAATGGTTTGGCCGAATAGCACTGTTAATAATGATGTTTGAAGACTTATTAACGAGGTATTGGATCGACAGTTTAATCGATGTTGCCCTGCCGTGCAGTGACGATACTTTTGACGCTCAAATATTGTGTATCAAATTACATCTCACTGTAGCAACTTTTTGTGTGTAGCAAATTTCGTAACACTCTCTCTCTCTCTCTCTCTCTCTCTCTCTCTCTCTCTCTCTCTCTCTCTCTCTCTCTCTCTCTCTCTCTCTCTCCTCTCTCTCTCTCTCTCTCTCTCTCTCTCTCTCTCTCTCTCTCAGGCATGACGAGTCCTGTTCCGACAATGATACATTTGACAGAAAGTCCGTCAACAGAACTAGATGATTACTTTCATAATGTACGTTACGTACTCGATACAATAAATGACAGTGTGGTCAAAATATTGACAGCAATATTCACTATTGGTGTTGCACTGTCTGTAGTGGAGAACATCGTGGTCGTTTTCGTTTTAACACATGCTAAGAAGGGCAAAACGTCTTTTAACCCGTTGATCTTTAATCTTGCTGTTTCTGATTGGACTCTTAGTCTTGTGTGCCTGCCGTTTCTATTTACGAGCACTGTCATGGGAGAGTGGGTATTTGGTTTCGCCATGTGTAAACTGGTCTCCTACTTGCATACGGTAAGTGTACGTCTATTTTTTTAAACCCTAGGTTTAGAAACGATTTTTGTTTTATTGATGGTAAGTTATATTTTGTTTAAATGTATTTTTTCTTTCAATATTGTACACTCTTTAGAATCTCTTTATTTGGTTTTGTTTTGATTAAATTAATAGGTACTTAGGTTTGTCTTATCCGTTTTCTTCTCCTCTTTTCATCTAGTGTCATTTACTCTTGTATCGTCCTTTCACAGGAACACGGATATATGAACAAAAAAGACATGAACAAAATACAAACTCATCAAATAATAAATGTTAATATAGCTTAAAGGTGATCATGCGAAGTACACTTTAATTTGTTAGAAGCTTTATTTCAATATATTTATGATTTATATATCCAGAAATATTGAGTTATTAATGACAGCAAAAACATTAATGTTGCTCTAATTGTTCTCCGTGAATATTCATTGCCATGCCTTGCCTTGTCTTGCATTGCAAAGCTGAAAAAGACTTTTGCCTTTGTTTGAATTTCTACAATGTTACTGTGATGTTGTCTTATAAGTTGAGAGAGACGAGAAAGAGTTCAGCAATTTCATGTCATTTCAAAGAATTTATATGACCATCATTCATTGCGATGAAACTACACGCGGTTTAGTCAATGGTCTAATGAGTCCATGTTTAAAATCTGATGAGACACAATTAACTATGCTAGATACTTCATTACATACTTCATTGCTAATGCTTATATTTAATTCTCCTTACAGGCATCCGAAATTGTCAGCATCTTCACTTTGGTAGCCATATGCATAGAGCGATATCGAGCAATAATGTATCCTTTGCTAACACAGGCGAAGAAAAGGCACAGGATTATTGCTATCATCCTCATCTGGATTGCAGCCCTTGTCATCTGCTGCCCCTACCCTATCTTAAACGAACTATATTATTACCCCCTTGTTGAGAACAGAACCGCTGCTTTGTGTAGCAATAGTTGGCCAATGGTTGGTGCGGTTGACGGTAGAAAAGTGTACATGTGGATCGTCTTTCTGCTGATGTACATCGGACCCCTTCTCATACTCGGAATTTGTTACTTGCGCGTTGTTGCCAGGCTGTGGTTGTACAAGTTACCTGGATGTGCTGACAATAGAATGGAAGTACGATCCAAACAAAAGGTATGTTCTAAACACCATGCCATGATTACTTATTTCTCTTGTAGAATCTCCTACCTTCTCAGTTAAACTGAAGCCGACACTTTCTAATCAGCAAGGAGACACATAGATTGTAGTTGTGCTTCTGCAACTGATTATAAAAACCAGTATTACAATAAGAGAAAAACTAAAAAAGTGCTTTCGAACCTAGTACCTTGCATTGGGAAGTACTATTCTTCTAAGTATGGGGATGGATGTCCCTGTCCAGCATTGCTGACTTATTTACAGTGGTTTGCTTTGAAGCATTGGCATTAGACGAACGAGACATATCGTCTAAGTCGAGGTGTTGCCAACGCAGTCGCGTGCAATTAACAGCTAAGCGGTAACATGACTCGATCATAAAAAATCAACTCTGCAAAAGTTGAAACATTGTCTAGGAGACGGTCAGATGTAGTCTAAACAACACCACCACATATGTCCAAGCACTGTCCAAGTCTTATCACTTGCTTTCAGGTGTAGTTGTTTTGACTACATCGGACCTGATGCAGGGCAATGTTTCAACTTTGGCAGAGTTGATTTCTCTGTGGTCGACTGGAATAACTGCTGAGCTGATAATTACACCTGACAGTGTTGGCAACACCTCAATTTAGACAATATGTCCACTTCGCGTAATGCCAATGCTTCAAAGCAAACCACTGTCAATTTGGTCCTCAGGTACAATTGTATATCACGGTGTGCGAAAGCTAATTTAGCATTCCAGCTCACCGTCAGCAGTAGCTGACATGTTCTGCCACATGAACTGACAGCCTCCCTGCGATTGAAAGAAGCTTATGCATCACCAAAGGGTGTGCATACAACATGATTTGCAAGCGCTTTGCTCCATAAGGGTAAAATTTTAACGTGACTATTTGTGTCAACAAATAGTCTTGCCAATTATGAACATTTTGCCCATCCTGTGTCTTCTGTAAACGCAAATAAAATTCAGCCTTTTAAAAATATTGATTTTCGACACTTTTAAATAAAACTAGAATATGGCGGTATAAGTTTAATCACTTTATTATCATATTTAATTTGCCTTGAGGGCATGGTTGCTCAACCTTCTAAACATGCACTCCTCTACTTTAAATTGATAGGAAAGCGAAAAAAGTCGCTCTGCCCTCTTAGAAATTTTGATTAATTCTTTTACACGAACTTTGACTTCACCTACATAACGAAATGGCAATATTTCAATGCACACAAAGTAGATTTGCCAATCATTTGATAGCTAGCATGATTGCAGAAGCCCTAACACCAGTTTAAATATGTAGCAAAAATGTAGCAGCCAGGGCTGAGTCTACACTAGTTACAGTAGTTAAGTAGTTACAGCAACTCCGTATGGCCAATTCCGTGAGCGGCTTATCTGTGCTAGTGATACCCACTGGGCTCATATCTTACTGTGACAAATATTACTGAACGTCATAAAGTTAAAAAGAGATCAACACTGCAGCTGAAAATTATAACCTTCATAGCACTAATGAAGACAAGTAAGCAGATGGCAAGCTTGCTAAACACTGTAAATGGTATTGTACTGATAGTGTCCAGTGCATTCGCAGCTCCTCGCCGGGGTCTAAGAGCTGACTGTGCAGTTGTTGAACTTGTCTTGACAATATTCAACCTCTACAATGACACGATTCTTGCAAATAATATTAGAACGCTCATTGGTTTTACCCATGTACCAAGTTAAGAACGTAGAGGGAGTGTGCTCTGAAGATTGAGTGTATTTATATCAGGGCAGACACTGCTGGGACATTAACATCGATGAGGGCAAGGGAGGCATATTTTGGAAGGTTTACCTATGGTTGTCTTCTTTGTCGCTGGTCTTATTACGACCAAAAATGTTAAATAGGGAGGAATATATATTTGCACACGAATATAGAAGATGACTATAATGGTGGTGCCCTCGATGAGCAAAGTGAAGAAACGACTTGGATAGTTCAACCATGGCCTAACAAGTTGATAGGGATAACTACTTTACCGAAGCTTGTAAAACAGTGCGGTTATGGCTAGGAAGGCATTGGCATAGCACAATAGCCCTGAGAAATTTTCTGATCAGAGTGAAAGGCTGACAAAAGATACAGAAAGGCATCACCGAGCATTTGAAAAAAAATAACAAAATATACTAAGGCGTCTGATGAAAAGCAGCAAAGGCTTCATGATTGGAGAAAACAGAGGCTTTGTACCCTAGGGGCGACTGGGAGTAAGTTAGTGTGACAGATGACACTTTCAGCCTTGTGTTGAAGCCAATGAAATCGACAAATGGCAAGCCAAAATTTGCAGTGTATTATGCCCAATCTTCTATTCAGAAACACAACCGTATTTACATAATTGATGGATTTGCTATAGACAAGATTTATACTGATTGAATATTATACCTACATTGATGTAAGGACAACAGAATGTTTAGTGAGAAGAATCCATCAAGGCGTGTACGAAATGGTGTAAATGTTATTTTTTTGAATCAAACTATAGTGTTTCAGGCTAAGAAGGGTAGACTGGAATGTTAAATTCCTTATGGGAAATCAAGATCAATGGTTGCCTGATTATAAGTTGTACACCAATCTTCTGTATGTTGTCAAAGAATGACAGAAGAGGAACCTTTTCAGATGAATGGAATTCATTATCTTGTCAGAATAAGGGTGATGAACTCTTAATCTCTTGTAAGGATATTGAGTGCTTCAATTAGTTCACGATATGGGAAAATAGGTCTATATTCCAGGCATATGGTTATCTGTATGTTGAAACATGAGCCTCTCTGGCTAAGAAGTAAATGTTGCTCAGTGTAATAGAAGTGGCGTAACGAGAGTGGCCCTACAACTTTATGAGCATAAGTAGCATAACTAGAGCCTAACAAATGTTGTTCAGCCATGGGAGGCACACTTTGTTGAGTTCACTGACATCAAACCGAATAGAACAGGGTCAAACTGGTCAGCTTTTATCAGAGCAGGACATGCCATTCTAATTCTAGGAAGAGGTATGATATATTTAAACATTAGGCTTCGCCGTAAACAGGAAAACTTTCCCATGGCCTTTTAGACTTCCGCTTAAGGCTGAAGGTATTCATCTCATCTGTCTGATTTATTTTTAAATCAGCTGTAATATGACCGTCGAGTTTTCTTTGCAATTTTTCAAATGATACTTCCTCCGCTGTTGTTAATGATACCTCGAAATATCTTTGTTAAACAGTTTTTCAGAATAACATTTGTCCGCTCTAAAACGTTCTCTGTTGCAATGGCTCCAGTAGCTGTAGCTGCTTATTGAAAAATCCTCTTTTGAGACATGATTTCCAAGGTGTCTCATTTCTGTCTTGAGCTATATCATTGACAATAGTCAATAGAGCTGGAACGGCTCCATCATAAAGTGGATTAACAACTGTTTTTATGTCTTAAGCTGTCTTTTTTATTATGGAAAGAAAATTAAGTTAATCTAAAGTTTATTCACACCGTTAATCGAATTTTAGGAGGCTTTGTACATTGTTAGTCTGTGTCGCTGCGAGAAGTTCATGTCAATGGGCCTGTGCAATGGATACGTTAGCTGTGTCTGTAACAACTCTTTTACCTGCAACAGGTCACCTAAAGACCCCCTCGTTCACGTTTCTATACACAATTTCACTCCATGGCAAACCTCTAGATTGCAAAATAGCTTGTAATCGTAGCTTTTGGTTAACGTTTATGTCTTCTTCAACTTCAATACTCTCAACTTTGTTTGTTGTGTTTGTTTTCTTGACCAGTAAGTCAAGAAGAAGGAAGAACAGTCCTCAGCTCGTGTAATCAATAATGTCTTAACACTTTATTCAATATTTCGGTACTAATCGTCATAAGCCAAAAAGTATTTCTCCACATTAGTTCAAATACATGTCTTCAGAAACCTGAGAACCTAAATGAAGGTGTATGTCTCAGTTGAATTTACTCTTATGCAGTGTCTTTCGAAGGGGACTAGTCACGCCTTCCCCATCCAGCAATTACATGATTGTAGTAGGCCTAAAAATAAATATCATTGTCATAATTTGCATATCCTTCCGTGTGCAACTATACTTTAATCCAAAAACTAAAATTCACTACATCATGAACTCTCTTCCAATTAACAAAGTAATCAGACATGCGGTACAGTTTATGGAAATTCTTGTACATTGTGTTGTGCTAGATATGGCCAGCCAATTTGATAAAACTGCCACTGCGATACTTACACTTTGATGTCAATATCATAGATTTCCTTTTGCTTCTGTGGCACAAAGGGTATCAGTTCTTATTTTCAGTATGACCGATTGTACAAAAGCATTTCTCCTATTCGTATCGTTCTTATCGAAATCTAAAACCTCTGAAATCTTGAAGTATCATATTACAAACCGCCCTCATTTCTACTGTGTCAGACCATTGTTGGTATACAAGGTGGTCAGATGCTCCACAATTGCTCATGCTGTCAGCTTTATCAACACTCCACAGGTCTTTCAAACCACACAGTGCCATCCAACTAGTCACCCCTTCCCCTTAGAGCAATTACACTGTAGGAGGTCTCAATGTTAACATCATTGTCAACATTTGTACCTACCCTTCATGTGTGCAACTGAACTTTCATGAAAAACCTAAATTTATTCTATCACCTCATAAGGAGCGGTCATTATTTACGGCCTGGGGGTCACTCAAAAAATTGAAAACTTCAAGGGGGGTTGCTCAAAATGTGGAGAGGAAGGTGGGTTACTCAATTTTTGGTGCGAAATAAATTGAAACACCTCTCAGATTGCACTATTGCACAGGTCAATTTCTCAAAATTATCGACGCGCTCTCCCCCTTGGTTGTTGAGCGTTGTGACTCAAACTGTATCATGCACAAAATGTAATAAAAATATCAGTATTCAATGTCGTTTTCAAACAGTTTTGCAATGTGTAAAACAAATCGAAACACCTCTCAGACTGCACCATTGCACGCAACAATTTCTCAAAATTTTCCTTGAAAGATAAGGGACGCTCGTCTAACACTTTCCCCCTGAGCCTCTCGCGTGTTCTCACCCTGTACTTTCAAATTCTGCCCAGAAAGATATCGTAGTGAAAGCCCTGTCATGATGCCCATCCAAATTGAACAATACTATATGGTTGAATACTTGTTGTCACTTTGTATTGTTAGTTTTTTCCTTTTTCAATTGTCATGAGATAACCAATGATAATCTAACAGGGTACATCAGGATTTGAAAGGTCTTTATTAGTATTGCTGTATTTTTGTAAATTTTACAAATACATGTATTGGTATTTAACTTTTCTAAGTGGGGGTCAGTCACAATTTCTAAGTTAAAGAGGGGGTACTCAAATTCATATGGTTTGTAGGGGGGTACTCAAAATTTCTGAGTTTCCGACGGAATTCTTCCGACCTCCCCCACCGGCTGTAAGTAATGACAGCTCCCTAAGCTCGCAATCTCCACTAATAATGAATGTAGTACAATTTTCTAACCTTTCGTAATTTGAAAATTTGGCATATTGTGTTTTGTTAGGTATGGCCAGCTGACATTAATGAAACAATGACTGCGATGCTTACATTTCGATGTCAATATGGTGGCCTTCCTTCTGATTCTTTGTCACGAAGGATTTCAGTTCTAATGTTCAGTATGACGATTGTGTAAAAGATCGAAAAAAATAAACATTCCTCCTATTCTCATCGTTCTAGTAATCGAAATCTATATTTCTGAAATCTTGAAGTGCCATCACTGTGTCATTTCATCAACCTGCTTTCTTTCTAGTGTATCAGACCATTGTTGGCACAACCAGATGGTCAGATGTTCCACCTTTGCCCATGCTCTCAGCTCTATCAACATTCCACAGGTCTTTCAAACCATCTAGTGCTATGTCTCGAACCTCCTTGAGTTAAAGTGTATCGTAACTCATATGATACCTCAGATTGTAAGAATTTCGATCATTGTTCTTTTTCTTACATTTATCAACATCTCCAAGTTCTTGAAAACCATACGGATATGCATGTGGGACTGGCGTAAACTTGTCGGCTGTCAACTTCCATGTGGTCAAGTGCAATTGTCCCTGAGCTCAAACAGATAAAGAGAGGGGTGGTCATATTTGAATGCTTATAACACTAATAATAGTTTCCATTTGATCACATGCTCAATATGGCATTTGACTACTATTAAGTGTGTTATCATTAAATATGCTTGCGTAGATTTAAACTGTTAAACGTATGACGTATGTATCCATTAAATTGAGGTGTTTTTAGTAAAAGGAAGTAGAAACTATAAAATGCACTTTGATCAGAAAAATTGAAATACAAAATTACTTTCCAGAATGTGCACGACTGAAGATTGCCGTTTATATTTTTACCAAGGAGACACACTTTACACTTACATTATTTTTTTTTCTATTTCAGGCAATAACCAGCATCCTGTTCGCTGTGATCATGTTCGCCATTTGCTGGCTTCCTATACACCTTTTCAGAATGGTTGTACTCACCCACACACAGAATTCTTGGAAACTCATCCAATGGCAGTCAATATAATAAAAGCTTGCGGATATATTTGGTTGATCATATCAGATGCCGTGTTCAATCCAATCATATATGCTTTCATCAGTAAGAGTTTCAGGGTAAATATTGCATGCATCATTGTATATTCCAGTATACATTTGGTGATATAACTAAAATGATATCTATTTGAAATATCTGAAAACCATTTTGAAAGTTTGTAAATAACTAGATGTAGTATTATCGATGGGTCATGCACCTTGCAATTTTCCCTAGATGTATTGGTTTATGTCAAAACCGGGTGAAGCAAAACATAGAAGTAACAATTTAATGAGCTTCTTCGAATCAATTTTGAAATTTCACTTTAGGATAGAAAATGTGGAATAATTCATTGAAAATGTCGAAAGCAAAGCTGCTGTTTATTTTTATCAGAAATTAGTGCACTGGCATTACATTTCAGTGACTATGAGAGAATTTGAGAAGCCCGTGTTTACCTCGTCCTAAGACCTCCATCTTAGGGAGAGAAATGACAACCCAACGCTTCCTTTCCATAGTCAATTATGACCTGCAATAAGACAGGTGTACAGAAAATGTTTATATGAGTTTAAAGACGGGTGTAGCAAATTTTGAAACTGCACCCACTCTTATGTAAGCATGTAAAATATCACGTTTATCCTAAAATTATGATGATCTTCTCCAGGAATTTCCCTCTGTGTTACCTCCCAGATAGATTTTTGTCCTGACTGAACTGCAAACTGTGATCATCTTTCACTACATAAGACATTTTATCGAGAATACCTGACAATCATTTATTCCAGCATTTTGATTCTCTTCTTTTCCCAGCGTGACTTCTATCGCACATGCTTATCTTGTCGACGATTACTAAAGCGACAGGACAGGGAACCAACCATGGACAGACGAAGTCGTGAGGAACGTCGTCGTGTCACCGAGAGCCTATCCACCGACAAAACTAAATTACATCACTCTCAATTGGAAACCTTGGTTCCAGAGACGGAAGCAACGACCATGTAACAATCTATGTCACCTGAAAGACAAACAAAATCCATGATTCGATGATTGTAACTCGATCCACTTGGAAATGTCGTGTAGATGACGTATATGTAACTTAGTTTGGATGATTCATTACCAATTGTGTTTTGGTCATTGAGAGAGTTTTTCTCTGATAACCTAGTTCGTAAATTAACTTGCAACAGGCAAATTGTCCGAGTTTTGAAAGTATTACTGTGTCATCGAGCCCTGTTTTATGTAGTTAACGAACTTCAGTATGGTATGATAACGTTTAAATGTCCCCTCAAACATGGTTACAAAACACACCAATTTACTGTGGGTGTCAACGTACAATTTTCGAGGGATAAAATTAAATTTAGCAATTTTGTCACGATCGATATGTGTCCTGACAGGGCAACAAACTGTGTCAACGTCAATTTTTGAGGGATTCAATTCAATATAGCAATTTTGTCACGAAATTTTTGATTCCCATTACACAGACTTAATACGTCTGCTGGTTGTGCTCAATTTTGGCTATAATTGCAATGCAAAATAAAATAAGATGTTTATTATATGTATGCCCAGCAGCCATTTCTTTCAAGAAAGTCCTTTAAACAATTGATTCACTGTCTAGAGTCATCACATGAAAAAATCTGAACACTTTATTCAATGTTAGCAAATAGACAATGATGTGGTCAATATGGATATCAATTTATTCAATTATTAAATGTATATGTCTATGTTATAGTGATTTTGTTACGAGATTTTCACTATCATTACCTTCAGTTAGACATTTCTGAATCGATTTGGTTCTAATTAGGGTAAGGCAATTTGCCAGGGCACATCATATAGCATGCTAATTTGTATGATAAATATGGTTACCGACGGGTAACCTTACTTCAAAGTTTTCGTTTCCAGGGCAATCAAATATTATGCATATTTTTGAAACGTGTACGAGAATAGCGCATGACGAAACATGTATTCGTTCTACGATGCCGTACTATCTTTTCCATTTTTTTGCAGAGCAATTACGCACTTTTTACTTAGACAATGTCCCTTCACTTAGGGAAAATGAATCTTCGGGAGATATATTCGAACTTAGAGTTTTACGATTTTTTTCTGTTCTCAGCTTGTAATGTAAGAGTTTATTTAAAAAGTTCTGGAGTAAGTGTAGTTATTATTTTTCACCTTCTTAGTTTTGTTAAAGTAAAAGAAAAATATTTTTCAACAGAATTAAAAATAAATTTTTAATTTTTAATTTTTAACACTCACAAGTATCTACTACCAAAACCCTGGTTTTTATTATTATTTTGTTATGAAAATAGTTGAAAGTAAATAAAAGTTTGCGCAAAGATTAATCCTTTCAATCTGAGGCACTTGCAAACATTGTGTTACAATGTGCTTCTATGTATAAGAGCGTACCAATTTGTTTTGTATGACTATGACTTAGAATTAGCAAGGTACGTGTCATTTTTTATTTATCATATGCTCAACCAGAACTGAATGTGCTCATGTGTTTACAACAGGTTCTAGTAGTGTGCTTCACAGAACAATCAGTTACATCATTATATGTAACAGGTTTCATCAACTTTCGCACAGTACTCTCAGAGTTAAATCACTCATTACAAAACTTTATTTAATATGCAAATGAGCTGTTTATCAACTTGACACTGCTCAAGACGATGGATAGACAATACCTCCGCTGCACGATGTACCCGGACATAAATCCCGGTATTCTGTGAATAAACTTATATTTACATCTTTCGATAAAACATGAGTCTAGAGAATAGCAAAGTAGGCGTTTGCAAGCAGACCATACTTCGTCAGACAATAATGTTCATCACGTTGACGTTTGATAAGCCGGATGTACCGGATGATGTATTAGACCCTTTCCTGAACTTTCCTGACTAAACCCGGAGCTCGAAATAAAGGAGGAAATGTGGAGGCTCATAACAAACCCATTCAATTTCGTATCAGGACTGTTACCTCTGAGAAACTTACGAACCGGGCATCTTCCATCTGTTTGAACTCAGTATTTATCACATGTAATCACAGCAACAGGAAAAACCTGCTAAGCCATAACCAATAATGGAGATAAAACTTGATATCCATTTTATGTTTTACGTATGTTAAGACCTCAAATGGTCCCTGACCTCAAAGTAGTATCCATCCTAAATGTCCGGTAAGATAGGGGGTTAAACTCAAGTCTGACAACACCTACCGCATAATGGACGCTTTTGTAGTCACAGGGACAGTTTTGATGCAATATTAGCTGCTATTTAATACCTAAAGTTGGAAAAAAAATATTATACAAAATCAGGGCTGAGCACAGAATTGACAATGGGGAGGGCTAGTGTCCATAGAAATCATGACTTATCTTTAAAATGACGCATTTGAAGTCATATCGACATTTGGAAGTCGTTCTGATCGCTGCTCTTAAATGCATTTTGGATATGAAATACAATTTGCCGCAGTACTGTGGCGTATTGATCGCGCTCGCTGGTCAAATGTTCATCCCCACAGAACTGCTGCAAACCAGGACATAGATGTTTTGGTAGTTTACTTAGACATCTTTACAACAGCTCCCTATCGTCAGGTATAGTTCCTAGCCATTTCAAGACAGCTATTATCCGACCACTGTTGAAAAAACCCAATCTCGATAATAACATACTGAAAAATTATAGACCTGTGTCTAACCTTCCCTTCATATCAAAAATTCTGGAAAGAATTGTAGCCCTGCAATTACGCGATCACCTCACCAAGTTTCGTCTCTTCCCACGTCATCAGAGTGCGTATCGTCCTTATCACAGCACGGAGACAGCCCTGCTTCGTGTACATAACGACATCATGTGTGCGCTAAACAAGAAAATGGACGTTGTTCTCATCATGTTGGATCTGTCGGCTGCATTTGACACCATAGACCACGAAATCCTACTTCAAAGGCTTGAATCTTGTTTTGGCATTACGGGAACGGCTTTATCTTGGTTCTGCTCTTACCTTGAAAATCGGACACAATCTGTAACAGCTGGGACTGCGTCATCCCCTAGCTCTCATGTGAAATATGGTGTTCCTCAGGGATCGGTGTTGGGACCACTTCTTTTTACGCTCTACATAACACCTTTAGAGGACATTATCGCGGAACACGGCCTTGAATGCATGATGTACGTGGATGACAGTCAAGTTTATGTCATTTGCAACACGCCGGCTGATGTGCGCTCTTGTCTCGAACATTGCATTGGCAACATTCGGATCTGGATGAAATCAAACATGCTGATATTAAATGACGACAAGACAGAGGTTATCCATTTCTCATCAAGGCTCAAGTCGGACGTGTCGGTGATGGCCAATCTCAGGATTGGCGACTTTGACATCACACCCTCCACCTCTGTGCGGAATCATTGTGTTAGGCTGAACAGTGACGGTTTCATGTCAGACCAAATCAACCAAATATGCAGGAACGGATATTATTCTCTATACCGTATCAGCAAGATCCGCAAATTACTTGACAGAAGTACCACCGAGACATTGATCCATGCCTTCGTCACATCCCAATTGGACTACTGCAATAGTCTCTTGTACGGAGTATCAAAAGAACAGCTTTCTCGATTGCAGTCAGTTCAAAATGCTGCTGCACGTCTCGTCACTCAATCACGCAAATTTGACCATATTACTCCCGTGTTGATCGACCTGCATTGGCTTCCAATCGAAGCTCGAATAAGATTCAAGGTTCTGTATCATTTATAACATTATTAATGGTATTGCACCCATGTACTTGAGCGACTTAATTTAGTTGTATGTTCAGGCAAAAAATCTCCGGTCCATGTAAACGTTACGTTTAGTCCCGTCTACAGGGTAGTATAAGTCTTATGGCAACAGGGCCTTTCTGTCCATGCTCCTTTCCTTTGAAATTCATAGCCATCAAAGATTCGCTCTGCAAAAATGTTGAATGTTTTAAACATGCTTGGAAGACTTACCTATTTACTGAGTTTTATCAACCGTGATTTTTAGCCTTTTCGCTCCTTTCATGCTGTTTTTATTTCTTTTCCAAATTTATTTGTGATATTTGCGACTTTTTTATTTTTTTAAACAATCTTTGCTCTCATTTTAGTCCTGTATATTTTTTTCGGTCATGTACAGGGTGCTAAGACTTATGTGTAGTGTGCTTTAAAGAAGTTTTTGTAATAATTTAATAATATTAATACATCAACGATACTGTGATATAACTTATTGAAAGTCAAAGCCATTTTTACTTCAGCCAGTTCCTAATTTGCATATTAAATGAATTTTCATAATTATGGATATATCAGGATTGACTTGATCAAAATTGATGAAATTTGCTATGTACATTAAATACACTATAACACAATATTATTGGAAGTCATTAAGCATTTTCTCTTCAGCCAATTCTTAAGTTGCATATTTAATGAAAGATATATTCTAGATTGACTTGACCAAAGTTGACAAAACTTGCTATATATATTGAAGATACTATGAACATTATTGAAAATCATCAAGCATTTTTACTTCAGTCAATTTCTTATTTACATATTTAATGAAATTTGCTTTTCAAAGTTGGCAGAACATGCTACGTACATTGATGATTATACCAGGTTAAAACAATATCGAAAGTCATTTCACATTTTCATGCCAGCTTATTTATAATTTGCATATCTAATGAGCTTTCACAGTTCGGCATATAGAGCTTGAAGGACTTGACCAAAGGTGATTACACTTGCTTTATAAAGTGGTGATACAATGACAGCATTCAAAGAACTTTGATATTTTTAGCTCACGTATTCACACACGTGAGCTTATGTCACAGCGATGTCTGTCTGTCTGTCTGTCCGTGTGTCTATGTGTCTGTGTGTCTGTCTGTCTGTCGGTCCGATATCTCAAAAACGGCTGATCAGATCAGAATCAAATCTGGTACATAGATTCAGTTAGCAAATGAGAAGAACTGATTTTGATTAGTTCTTGGAGGATGTGGCTTGCATACTTTTTGCTCATGTGCATAATTAATGATTTTTGAAAAAAAACCCGGATGTACATTGAGAAAGACTGCATACAATTTGATGAGATTTGCTGCAAATGTTGATCACATCAACATATATCAGCTGTGAAAGGTATAAAGGGATGACATTAAATGTTATTCCTAATTTGCATATTGAATGAACTTTCCTAATTAGGGATATTGATCTGAATTGATTCAACCAAAGTTGACGAAACTCGCTATGTACATTAAAGATACTATGATATGACTTTATTGGAAGTTATTAAGCATTTTAACTCTTGGCAATTCCTAATTTGCATATTTAATGAACTTTTCTAATTAGAGATATATATCTCGATTGACTCAACCAAAGTTGACTTAACTTGCCACATACATTGAAGATACTATGATACAACCATATTCAAAGTCATTAAGCGTTTTTACTTCGGCATTTCGAATTTGTGTATTGAATGAATTTCTCTAATTAGGGATATTTCTCTGAATTTACTGGACCAAAGTTAATGAAACTTGCTATGTACATTGATGATAATATGATGTAACATTATTGAAAGTCGTTACACATTTTTTATGTCAGCAAATGTCTAATTTGCATATTTAATGAAATTTCCTATTTAAGGATATTTATCTGGATTGACTCGACCAAAGTTGACGAAACTTGCTATGTACATTGAAGACACTGTGATTTCATTATTACAAGTCATTTAGCATTGTTTTCAGCCAATTCCTAATTTGTAT
Source organism: Ptychodera flava (assembly GCF_041260155.1). Classification (NCBI taxonomy): domain Eukaryota; kingdom Metazoa; phylum Hemichordata; class Enteropneusta; family Ptychoderidae; genus Ptychodera; species Ptychodera flava. Next base: position 14,047,636 of record NC_091943.1, on the reverse strand, counting down.
ATTTAATGAACTTTCCTAATTAGGGATATATACCGGGATTTACTTGATCAAAGTTGGTGAAACATGCTATGTACATTGTTGATACCAGATAAAACAATATTGAAAGTCATTTCGAATTTCCATGCCAGATAATTTATAAATTTGCATATCTGATGACGATGCGGTGAACATTATTCATGATGTTGATCATGAACACTTTCAATGAAGTTGCAAACATGTGGAAAAAGTTTAAATGTAGACAAAACTGCACATGTAATAAAACACGTGAGCATTTTCAGTTCATATCTGGTCCCATGAGCCGACGTCCACGGACTCTGAAACGTGTGCCCCCCTCGCTTAAAAGAGTCTATGGACTGATTCCCAGCGGTTCTCAGGTGATGACACTTGACACAAGCGTGATCGATACACCACAGCATCGCTGCGAACTCACGATATGAAATACACATGACTATAGCGCGAGGCTGAATTTGTTTTGGGTCACTATATAAATTTGTTTTCCCAGAAATATCAAATACTACCATAGAAAGTGACGCTATTGAAGCCATGCATAGTTTTGAAGTCATACTTGATGATGCTATTTAATTCTTCAAGTTAGATATAAAAATACAAGATTAGATCTCTAAACAGTTGTAAGAGGGAAGCTAGTGTTTTGAAAAACATATCGTAAAATTGAGGGAAAGATTCGAAGCCATTGCTGTATTAAAATTGTTCTGATTTATTTTTTATATAATACTTCAGGTCTGATATGAGTACTAGAATGGAAGAGTTTTAATAAGGACGGGGCTAGTGTTTTTAAAGAATGTACCTTCAACACATAAGGACGAATTTGAAGTCTTGGTATTTGCTGATGTATTTAACACTTCAAATGCACAAATTCATAGTTTGGAACGAAACTAAAACAATGTCAATGGATTGTGATTTTATCCAAACATACATTGCTTATGGAAGGATGCTTGTTAGTTGAAAAGTGCAGCTTCAAATTCAAAACTATAGCTGCATGTTCAAGACAGATATTAAATACAATATTAAGGTTACTTGAACGATAAAATAATTTGCTTCAATAAGACAAAATTAATTGGATAAAGCAGTGAAGCATAATCGTCAGAATTATCTAGAATAATTTTGACGTCATAGGGACACTTTTGTAGTCAAAGATATTTTGCAATTCAAGTTATATATGTTGTACAAACCCGTGGCTATGTACAATAATTTGTAACATGCTTTTCCGGTCATCTACCACGTATTTAGAGTCAAAACATTCCCTCAGTAATGTAAAAGTAGTTTAATATAGCAGAAACAGCGTTTAATCATCGGAATTTTCCGGGGACACCTATGAGGTCAAAAGGACACTTTTGGAGTCATATGCATCTTTTCGATAGGATATCAAATGTTGGACAAATCAGTAGAAGTGTACAATGAGTAACTCAAACTAAATAGGTCACCAGCCACATTTTTGAAGTCAACACATTCTTTCAATTGCACAAAAGAAGTTCAATATAGCAGACAGGGCGTATAATCATCTGGGACATCTTTGAGGTCAATAGGACACTTTTGGAGTCATGTACTTTTTCAATAGAACACCAAATACTGGATTAATCGGTGGAAAAATAATCGCAATTATACCTATCCGTAATCCAAAACACTGGGTCCAAATTAGTAATACATTAGTTATAAACATAGACACAAAACAGCAAAGAACAGACAGTAAAGCACCGGTACACACAACAAAGTCAAATTCATTAAAGAAAGATACACGGATCTCTGGGCAAAAGGCCAAGAAGTGATTTCAGGTGTTTCGGAAATTGTAAGCGTATCCTGCCCCACATGTGGCACCTGCAATATATCAATCTGTAAGTCAAATAGGTAGTGGTCACCAACTAAGGTCCAATGTCACTGATGCCATCTGCGATCATTTGCCAAAGAGAGATGCTGTATTTATCTACCAGTTTGCGATACTTGCCATAAAAGCGTTTGAATGTAGAGACAAGTCTTTCTCTGGTGTAACCTTGATTTAACAGTTTGTAAGAGAGATGGCTATGTCTCTCTACAAAATCACCATATGAACTGCATTCTCTTGCATATCGAATAAGCTGGGAAATGTATACCCATAATCTGGTAGAAAAATACTTGGTTGATGATGTTTTGCAAGCTTTCTTTCAATTTATCATGTGGTATTGTGGTATACAGTGTGGAAAAATCGGAAGTTTTAATAGATGTTATATTTGAAACAGATCTTCATTTCAAATTATCCAAGAGTTCCTTCCAATTTTTTAAAAATACAACGTTACATTAAAATGTTTACATATATATATATATATATATATATATATATATATATATATATATATACATATATATACATATATATAATGTAACAATTTTGTTAAAGAGGTTGTATGATTGTATGCTTAATGTGCTAATATTCGTATGATCCTGTCCAAGAGTTCCTTCCAATTTTTTAAAAATACAACGTTACATTAAAATGTTAACATATATATATATATATATATATATATATATATATATATATATATATATATATATATATATATATATATATATATATATATATATATGTAACAATTTTGTTAAAGAGGTTGTATGATTGTATGCTTAATGTGCTAATATTCGTATGATCCTGTCCCCGTCTTACTGCTATTCGTCTCTCTTTACTTTATCACCACCTGGAGGAAATGTCTATTGCGTTTTGTAGCCGTATTGTCAAAGACGTTAGGCTCATTACAAGTCTATGTCTCTCTCCAAAATCACCATATGAACTGCATTCTCTTACATATCGAATAAGCTGGGAAATGTATACCCCATAAGCTGGTAAGAGCGGAATATTACTGATGAGGTGTGGGAAATTGATAATACTAAAGTCGAATTCCTCTCGCTTGTCATATAGCCTAGTAGAAAGGTGACCATTAGAGTCAAGTTCAATGAAAATATCCATATATGAAGCAGAAGAGGCCGTTTCTGTAGTTTCTTTCATCTCCAATTCTGTAGGATAAATCATGGCGATATAGACACTGAATTTGAAGTTATTCATTGAAATGACATCGTCTATGTATCTAAATATAAAGTTTAAAGTTCTAGCTAGAGAGACCTTTTCTGTTTGATTAAGTTTAGGATAAATTCTGCTTCGTAAGAGTACAGAAATAAGTCAGCAAGCAAGGGAGCACAGTCAGTACCCATAGGAATTCCTCTACACTGTTGGAAATAGACATCAAATCAGGTCCAATAATCGTTATCGTTCAAGGTAACTATGAAATTTACCAGGTCAAAGGAACATATAGATGATGACAACGGCAATGGGGTCATCTTGAACCACGAAATAGTGGTGGCACCAGGTGTCCGGAATGGGTAAGCGTACCCTGCCAGCTAGCCGCACCCGTCAAGATTGACCCAAAGCGACAAATCCATTGTTCTTTGGTAAAAATCACCAAATTACTTTTGTGAGTCACAATTTTGGTATGCTGTCACTCATCATTCGAAAACAGACAAATCATATTTTGATACAACATCTCCGTATCTACCGTAGAACTTCTTAAATGATTTCACTAATCTACTTTCTGAGACTCCTTGCCTCACTTACTTTTGAGCTAATAGGCTGTGTCTAACTCGAAAGTCTTCATATGAATGGCATGCTCTACTGTATCTAAGGAGTTGTGAAATATACACACCATAAGCTGGAGATGATGGTATATTGCTTGACAAAAAGGGAAAGGTTATGATTTCAAAATTGAAATCGTCTCTTTTGTGATACAGCTTAGTATATAGTGTATTATGTCTACTTTCAAATAATACGTCTAGGTATGATGCCGAGTCCTCACTTTCAGTTGTTTCTTTTTATTTCTAAATCATCTGGGTAGATGTGGTGTAGATAATTGGATATACCAGAATTTTTTAACTGATGTGATCATCAATATATCTGTTGGTGTTGTTAAATCGCTTGGCAATCCTTTTACACCATTTCTGAAGTGATTGCATGAACTCTGCTTCATACGAATACAAAAATAAGTCTGCAAGAAGTGGGGCGCAGTTTGTGCCCATTGCAATGCCTATAGTTGCCTGAATGTCATGCAAGCAAACCTGATAATATGTTGTCAATTAGGAAATATAGCATTTGAATCATCTCAACATCACTGTATTTGAGTTTGGCATCGCTGTTGTTGGTGAAATAGCCTAAGTTGCGCTTGATGGCAATGTATTCATACCTACGACTACCATTCTTGTAAAAGAAGGCTTTCTTCAAGAGAGATGATAGCCTGTTATGTGGGATAGTTGTGTATATTATATAAAATATGTAACAATTCTTTGGAGTTCTTTAATATCCACAATTGATTGACCCCACTAGTTTCATAAACTATTTCACAATACCAAACCAGATTTAATGGTTGATAAAATGATGGCTAAAAGTTGTTACAAGCGTTTTGTTGTACACTTACTTGAAGCAGCTTTGAAACGTTGTTTATAGGGATTCTTATGAATCCTCCAAATTCAACAAATTTGGTGTCGATGAGGAAATCAAGCAAACTGATGTCTTTCTAATGTAAAAATCTTTAGCACTTGTAGTATTTTTTACAAAATATGTAGAATTATACCCTAATACCACACATTTGTAACGGCGTGAACCGTTTTTGTAGAAAATTGCTTGGTTGATGTTTTGCAAGCTTTCTTTTTATTTATCATGTGGTTTTGTGGTATACAATGTGGAAAAATCGAAAGTTTTAATAGATGTTATTTTTGAAACAGATCTTGATTTCAAATTATCCAAGAGTTCCTCGAATTTTTTAAAAATACAACGTTACATTAAAATGTATATATATATATATATATATATATATATATATATATATATATATATATATATATATATATATATATATATATATATAATGTAAACATTCTGTTAAAGAGGTTGTATGATTGTATGCTGGATGTTCTAATATTCGTATGTACCTGTCCCCGCCTTACTGCTATTCGTCTCTCTTTACTTTATCACCACCTCGAGGAAATGTCTATTGCGTTTTGTAGGTATTGTCCAAGACGTTAGGCTCATTACAAATGAAGATATTTGATTAGGATAAAATATATTTACGCCAAATCTGTTATAGCCACTTTCTTAAAACGGTAACTAGAATTACTACAATGTAATTGACTTTTGTGATAGCTCTACTTAAGTCTTACAGTCGTCTATTTAACCCTACTATAAAGTCGACAACGTAGGAAGGTGAGGTATGATTTAAATTAAACGGTAATCGTTAATAAAGGACTTCATGAGAAGCGAACCGGATAATATATACAAAAATCTCCCCCTTGCGTATTTTGTACCTGTTTTTTATCATGTGTTTCTATTTGGCTAGAAAACGAGACAATTGCCTCTGTAACCGAGCTTAAAATTGTTTCATATGGACTGGGGCAATCAATTATACTGCAATTTACACGTAGTTTCGTTTTAAATGTCAACGGTAACTAAAATATTACTAAAATAGCACTATTAGCTGATATTTAAGTTTGTCGCTAAAGTGTCCTTTGTGTGTAATGTAATCATGCGACCCCTGTTTTTTTTATTTTAAGTTCCGGTTCTAGTTCCGGTTATGTGTACGTTGTGGGTTCGAATCCGATCAAAAACACCGTATATTCTTCATCTATCAAGTATTCAGAATTGAGAGCAATACCATGACATTTTACATTTGCATTGTATGTTTGTTACACTGTCTACGGTTTCAGGTAACACGACAGGCTTTTTAATATGACTGAACGTTCTACCATCAACATTTGAAATTTCTCTCCTGGTAAATTTAGGCTTTTTCTCGCTCTGAAGCATCTCAAAATTACATCCAGCTGTGAAGCATGTGATCTTCGGAAACTTTTCCCTACCTATGTCAGTGAAAAGTTCTCATGATGTTGTTTCTTGTCAAGCTTGACTGGAAAGTGATTTCAAGTTTACTCGGTTTTGATGATGCTAAGAAAATCATTATGAACAGATTTTCAAAACAAAATGTCTGAAAACATTGATAATATCGTCACAAAACACGGCATTCGTCCATCCACTGATGTAACGCACTTACTTGTAATAGACTAGAGGACGACACTGAACTCAGATAGATTCACATTGTCGACAAACAAAGGAAATATTGCCGTTTTGTCGCGCCAAAACATCAGACTTTTGCGTATAACCACTTGTGATGTTTTCTCGGACACCACTTTCGTTGCTGTTTGATAACATGTCTTTTACAATCCACAGCCGGCGAAAATACTGTTACATTCGTTCACTATCGTCGGCTGCCTGCTTCTAATTGACCATTCTATGAAATTTTCATCGATGAATCTGTATAATAATTTTTCCAATTTTATAGGATCACAAAGGATGTTTGTAATAATACAAATGTATACAGAGGTTTTTGAACAATCGTCAACGAATTCGGAAGAATTAATACGAGCAACATTTTTAAATAGTGTCAATACTTGCAGTTGAAACTAATAACAGAGTTACAGCAAGAACGACACTATGATGCTGTAATGGCTATTTGCCTGTCACAACAAGCCTTACCAAATATTTTTTTCTTTTGATACAAAATCAGAAAACTGTCCTTGGTGACAAAGGCTCAAAAAGAAACTATGTTTAACAAATATCTTATGGCCGGCCAATGTGTGCATACTATTCCTCTCGCAGTTATTCTGTTGCCTTCTGCGTGTGTAAAGAAAATTACAGAGGTTGCACATGATCAACCAACGGGTGCCAACTGGCAACACGCACGCTGGTTTCAAATTATCTGCTTGCAGAATAACCCAATTAATTGTTCATAACTGTAAGTATAAATTCCAAAACGTTCTGCACTTGTCGGAAGGGTCACTGTAGTCTAGGTCACTATGATTACTACATTGTTCACAACAAGCCGTCTTTTTGTTGACACAACAAATTGGCCGGCGCAGTTTCATGTGATCCGTGCTTACTTTTATGAGTGTGAGAAAGACCCTGTATGGGGTTTGTATTCCACAACAGTTCCTGCAAGCGTTGTTGTGAGGTTTTTGTCTCATATCAAATTAGTCCATGTTTTAGTTCAACAGTATTTTCGAGTCCCCCAATGTAATCTTATTATTTTCAGGTCATCCTTCATTTCTCTCCCACCATCACTTGTTTATTAACGCCGGCGATGTGGCGAAATTGTTACTGCTGATATGTAACACTGCAACAGAAACGTACGTTGTCAGAGTCCACCAACGAAGCCAATTTACTGAATTATTGCCATATAAATATATGCGCTTGGCGGAATAAATTTAAATCCTTAAAATTCAAGTGTGTTTGCTCGTTAATTTATTTTTTTTATTAAATGTATATTTATTTCGTCTTTCATAAGTCTTTACAGTTCATAATGACATAATTACATTCTTTGAAAAATACTAAGCAGAATATCAATTTTTTGAGCTTACGCTCTCAGATACAGCTCATTTGTTTACATCATTATTGAAGAAAAAGTTCTGTGAATATTACTGACATGATACTTATAAATAGACTATTTTGCAACCAAAATAATAGAATTTACAATTTTTTTAATTTTCTTTGTTTTCAAAGTTATTCCTCTATAACAGTTTCAAAATCTAGAGTAACCCTACTTTCTACAACATCACGTATTATATTTTCTGTCATCTCCCAAATATTTCTGGCCACAATACCATCCCAAAATCTGTGTCTTAGTGTATCTACTTCACGACAATGCGTACACAATGGAGCTTCAATTTTTTCCATTGAAATAATCTGAGATTTGTTGGTACTCGTCGTATGGTAATTTTCCAGTGAAAGCTATGTAACTTGTCTCTGGTGTGACTGTTTTCGCTAATAACCATACATTCTTTCATTAAATACACATTTACACTCTCTGTTCCACATTTGAATTGCATTTGTATTCGTTAAGAAGTCTTCTAACAACAATTTATAGACAATTTTTGTTGAAAGTTTTGAAATGTCGATTTCTTCACTTCCCTTACTTAAAATAAAAGTATGCAATATGTGATCTACCACTGGTACAAAAAGTCTGTACAAGGAATTCCACAACAATGTCTTTTGTTATCTCTTTTGCTTTTCGATCTCATGTTAAACCATACTTTCAGACAATCGGTATAAAACCCAAACAGCATGTTAGTGATCTCGTTAATTTATAATACCATAGCCATTATTCAATGCCACGGTGTGAAGAGACCAGACGAGGTCGAAGTACGCGCGCAGCACAAATGATACCGATATTTGATAGCACACTCTTATTAAATATTAAAATCCACGACTAAAATTAGCGCAAGTCCTTCTACTAAGCATTGAACTGATCATTCCGTTCGATGAATACCAAGAGAGACAACATATAATTTCACGTAGTCCACGTTCTGTGCAAAATAAACCGACTTTACTGTTTCAACACGGTACACTCGAAGTCTTGAAGGTAAGATAACATCTGATCTAGAGCACCTTGATATTTTTATGTGTTTCAGACCCAACACTCGTTTAGGGAATACTTGTTACGGGTTGTATTTTTAGCGTCGATGAAGGTTATCAAGTTACTCTTTCTTAATTAACCATTATGTTGTTAGAACTGTATTTCATCTTTTAACGAAATATGTAGTACATCTTATTAGCACTATTGTCGACATGTTCACTTGGATGGGTTTGCAAAGTAACGCAGCGTCGAGAGGGGACGTATTCTCGAATAGTTCACTCAATTATCGGCGTTGATTTCTGATTCTCTTTAAAGTCACCATACAAGTCGGTTCTCATGGAGACTCAGGGAGCGTTGAGTTACTAAAGCGCGGGGGTGGACCGGCACAGTTTTCTTGCGCCAAATCAAAATAATATGACCCTCTACCCGAACAGACGAAAACGTTTGATTACACCCAACTTAGAAATTGATGATAAAAACCTGATGACCCCGCTCGCCATTTCTAGAGTAGGCGTTGATTTGATGTTTCGTTATAATTTTTGTGCCTTTCGTAAAATCTAACCGTACAGTAACTCTAACTTTTGACAATGTTTCCGATATTTTTGTTACATGTGTCAACCGCAGTCTTCGTCTATTTCCTACAGCATTATGAAAAATCCAGTATTTAGTTCATCAATGCAGCTTGTCAGTATGTCATATGCATTGTTATCGTGGAAAATTAAATTAAAGCATGCAATTAATTTGATCATCAACACATATAAAGGCCATACATATAAAGTCAGTGTCAACGGGGTAAGCCTAATTCAAGCGCCACTGGCCGCGTGCCACATGCCGCTATTCACGATTCATGTTCTGCAGTTGAAGCTAGAAACAGATGCATTTTCGATCCTATTTACTTTATCGACCTACATCTAGACACTGATAAATCACCATTCGGGCTTCAACGGCGCCTTCTATACACATGAAGTGGCGAACTGCGATATGTATGTCCTACATTTTGAGGCACAGGTTATTGCACTAAGGGACCGAATCTAAATTACTGGAAGGGAGGCCGGGGTTTTCCAAATGACGTAAAATAGTGTCCCTTCAAAAGCGTTTGCAAGGAAAAACAGTGACCCTCCAAAATTTCCATGTGCAACAAACAGTGACCCTCAATCTATGTGTCACAATCCCAGTCCATGTGAATAATACTTAGACCTTTTCTCTTGCGGCCATCTCGGATTTGAATACGAACATTGATCTCACTTGCATAATATTATATGGGGCTCAGCCCTTGGTGTCGCGCCAGACGTTGAGATTAAAAAAGTTATTTGTATTGATTCATGATTAGTTATCGTAAAGGATAAAATATAATTAGGGCCAAATTGTTACTTTCTCTTTACGTTTGTACCACTATGACCGGTTCACCCTCTGATGAAAACAGTTCACGTACACGATTTCAGACCCTGTAGGTATAGATTTTCTGTAATTTGTAATAAAATTCGACATAATTGGCAATTTTTACTATGATACCTACTAGTGTGTTTATCACTAACGTTGCATCACTACTACTAGTGTGTTTATCACTAACGTTGCAATAGTAGCTGTACCGCCTAACTTCCGATATTGTAAGCTAAAAACCAGCGTTACGTCTAAAAACGGGCAAATTTTACACCAAGTTATTGACACAGAGGGCATCTTTGCGATTGTTCCGTTCATATGCACGACAGCTTTCTCTTTTCTTCTATTTTTAGGCGTGATAGTAACAATATTTTTATCAGCGACAGGATGGATAATAATAATTACTCGCTAATAAAAAATATATTTAATTAATGGCATGTTAATAAAATAATAGCGAGCACGTTTTGTATTTGTTTATTTACGAGCACTCAAAAAAACATGGCGGCGCCAGTCGTGTACACTTCCGGTTACTCGCATAGTATATTATGAATATGCGCATGCGTAGTCAATAAGCCGCTGGCGCGACTATAAATTGATCAATTAAAAATTTGTTCTCTGACTTTGAAGATCATATGGCCAGGTTGCTACATTGCACACGTCAAAGTCTTAAGCCATGTCAATTTGAGAAAATGATTTTTAAAGTATTATTTTCAGAGTTTTCTATGACTTTTTACCTGACCTACAGCTCTGCAACTAAGGTATGACTATATCTTATCATTGAGGTCGGGTATCGATTTAACGATTGTTTGTACATGGGACCAAATACACACCTAAATTTCAGGGTTGCTGTTAAACTTTGCCCCTCATATCATCCTGTAACTCATTAAATATGCGCATATCTAATCACGGGCTACCAAATAAAGCTTCAGGTCTGATTTTAGGTGGATAATTGTTCTTATGGAAGGAAAAATTGCTACAAAAATATCACGTGACCAGATGACTGTTGACCTCGACTCACAAATATGCATATATAAATCAGTAACTACGAATACTTCATCATTCATAAGATGAATGATTTTGTGGAATGAAATCCCTTTTCGCACCTTTTCGCACTCTATCGTTATACCTCATTGACTATGAGGATGTCCAATTCTAGGCTTGCCCACCTGCACACAGATATCTCGAAACCCAGCCATTGCTTCTATGAGGCTATATTCTTGAAATTATACAGGAAAGAGCATGAACCGTGCTAAATCCAGACATTATCCCCTGAGCATATTAAACTCTGACAGGCATGTGTACTTTCCTTACAGAAACGCCGGCCCTCCCTCCCTGGAATTTCTGTATAGTTCCTTACTGTAGAATTCGTAAACACACATATCGCAGGTCATCACTTCACGCGCAGAGAAAGGGTCATGTTATGTTTTTTGTCTAAGTAAACTGTCAGATTTATCTTTTTTGCGTTCTGATTTTATTTTTTTATTTTGCGAACTACTGAATCTGAAAAAGTTTTGTCCCTAAATTTTTGCTTTGGGAATTTTTTCCTGTTTGTGACCACCCTTCCCGTGATCTAATGGTCCATCCCTAATTGGCACTGTTTTTCTATATAACATGGTGTTTACCTCAACAAGTCTGTTGTATTGTCTTAGACTGATAAGAAATCCAGTAAACGCAGCATGCAGCTCCTCCACTGAGTAAACTGATACGCCAATATTGGAAAGCTTTCAAAAAGAAAGAATGCAATATTGTGGAGTGTAAAACATGATATGTTGTAGTCATTTTGTTTCCTGTCCCACCCTTGGTATTTGAATTATAACTACAACAAATTGTGTTTATTTCCAATGAACTGGTTAGTAGTCGCAATGGTTCTAGTAAAGGCATGAGTTTACACAGTGGAGAAGCTGCCTGCTGAGTTTGGTGGATTCCTTATAAAACAGACTCTTGTTCAGATAAACGCCAGGTCACAGAGCAAACTGTTTAGCCAAGTTGCTGGGTAATTACCTAATTTCGTGTGTCAATACTCAGACTTCAACTGTAAATGGGGACAGGTGCATTCGTAATAATCGATACACCAACAGAAGCCAAATATCTAGTCCAAGAGCTGGAGCCATTAGCACAGAAATTTTGAACAGTTGTATTATAGTATAGCTTCAAACTTGCTTTAGTGTGGCTTATGCATCAAACGCTCTTTTTTTCTTATGTTCTCTATAAAAATATTAACATAAGACATGCCTTAGCGATATACTACAGTGCGTTTTGTGAAGTATGTAAATGCACTTAGGAATACCTCTTGAATTAAGGTCTGGCATTTGATGGATATTCGAACGAAACGCGTTAACAAAAGCTACTGGCTATATGGTGATGATTTCAATTCGTGATGTATTGAGCATACAGATGCGTAACGGATACAGCTACTTTATTTAAGGTAGTATGCACCTCGAAAGTGAAAGACTTAAACTTTTGCTCTAACTTTCCTCAAGGGATCTTTCAATCATTCTCTTTCAAAATCAAGAATAAAAATAGGGGATCACCGTGCAAATTTTGGTACTTGAGAAACAAATTACCCAAGATTTACCGATATTAGAAATTCAAAATGGCCGCCATCCCTGTGTTAACTCTATGGAGAAAAATCAAAATTTTCGAATTTCGAAAAACTAAGCCGGTGAAAAGTTTTCTTTCACCAAGAGCTGTAAAATGAACCCCCACATGTGGTATATCAGAAGAGAATTGTTAAAGTTTGAGAGTCCGAATGTCTGTCTCCGAGGTGCGTTCTACCTTAACAATATAGGTTCACGAGAAGTCTTCTTTATCGTCACTTGCAATATTTCCTTGAGGGAAAACCTGATGAATGATCAGAATGCCACGTAACAGATGTGCCATTAAGTGTCAAGACTGACCCAAAGCTGTCACCTCAATGTATAATTAAGTGTAATTTTGTTTGCTTATTTAATTAGATTTCCTTTCGTGACAGTCTCGATATGTGAGTTTTAAAATTGGATTGTAATTTGAATTGGCGGTTGAATGCATCAGATCATTACCAGGAAAAGGAGCGGAAAAGGCTGGCCGCTTGATATCACGACAGAACGCACCACGTTGTGTTTCCTTTATATGCTGATAAACAAAGTGACAGTTCAACCGGTCTCCAAGTTTCAAATGATATCAATATCACTTGAAAATTGGAGACCGAGTGAATAGCCATTACACGGTCTTGCTATGGTTTTGGGCGTGTTCCCGCTCTCCCTTTAGGACTTCAATAGCTGTAGTTGGATATTCTATCTGTGAAACAGTGCTTTATTACAATTATTTAGAAAAATAGCGCAGTGTTTTCGAACATGTTATGCTGACAAAATATTTCACAGAAGGCTTTGCCGTCTGGTATCAAAACGATAATGGCAATGGGTGACTTTCCTTTAAGTTTTGCAATGCTTGAAATAAATGTTCTCGAAGGCTTTGTAATCGTATAAACATCGCATCAAACAGACCTTTGACGGTGAATCGTCACTATTGCCTGCACTATCGATTTGAAATGGCATTGTGTGATATGTTAAAAAAGAAAAAGAAGTTGACATAAAGTGCCATAAGTGTCATGAAGTCCGAAGCCCTTAATTTAATTCTGCATTCCAATATTCAAGATAGCAAACACGAACATCTGACTAAATGAATTTTAAACATGAGAGAAAAAATCAAACCGAGAATGAATGGTACATTTTGTTTTTATTTCTGGTCATAAAATATACTGTATCCACCGTACAGTGAAGGAATAAGGGTGGACGCGCTGACTGACCGTGAACATTTATTTAATAGGCGAGTGTGAGACGAAATTAAAAAATTTACTGAGCTCGCCTTTCCGTTTCCTCTTACAAAAGTCTATAAACAAACGTTATTGGTAAATATGGAGAGCAGTGTGCCTTTTGTAACAACAACAGGTAAATACACCCCATTTTGCGAGCACATTGCTTTCAAGACACGGCAAATATGGCAACGCTTTCAGTTCAAAATTCAAGATGTTGATTGGAAAGTGTATCAAACGTGTTGTCGAGAATGAATTGATGTGTATACAAATTATAAAAAAATGCGAATACGCAGGAAACATGACACAACATGGTGGGATACGTTTGTGAATGTGGTATTTTCTGCAAACGTCAATGATTCGTTTCTTTTTTGTTGTGTCCTTTTTTCTTAAAAAACTTGATTTGTGAAACAGGCAATTCTCAAGAAAAAAGTAAAATAGAATAATTTGCTTTGAAGTGATGAAGTGCAGAATTATGAAAGACTACATGACAATTTGGGGAAAATATAATGTGTTAGTCGTTTAGCTCTTAACGTAGTTCGCGCCTCGAAAGTGAAAGACTTAAACTTTTGCTCAAACTTTCATTTAGGAATCTTTCAACCATTCTCCTTCAAAATCAAGAATAAAAATTGGCGGTCACCGTGCACATTTTGACACTAGGGAAACAAATAACTCAAGATTTTCCGATATTTAAAATTCAAAAAGGCCGCCATCGCTGCTTTAACTGTATGGAGAAAAATAAAATTTTCGAATTTCGATAATTAAACCGGTGAAACGTTTTCTTACACCAACAAGAGCTTTAAAATGAATCCCCTACTAGAATTATATCAGAAACGAAATGTAAAAGTATGAGAGTCCAAAATTGTGTCCTCGAGGCGCGTTCTACCTTAAATATTGGAGAGACTAATTGATCAGGATTTGAATGTCTTACTTCAAAATGAGTAATTATTATTGTGAGTGATGTTTGATATTCGAACTCATGAAGAAAAGATAAGTTGATCAAGGTTAATTGTATTCGTAGGTGGTTTTAACTGATTAGCTGCACGAAACGACATTTTTAAGGATAAAAGGCAGAACAGGAAAAGGGAAATGATGCCATGTATTTCAAACGGGAAGTTACTGGACCGTGGGCGCACAATAGGGGGATTACTGCTGATGCAGCCATTTGAATACACTGGGAGGAATTTTTGAATCCCTTTGGCCGTATAATAAATTTGAATAATCACGATGGGCACTTTCGTGACATATGCCAAAAAGACGTCAAATGGTTGAAACATTTTCGTTCTTCGACAAAAGAGGAACATTTTTTCAGTTTTGTTAGACTCAAGTTTAGTTGCTACACATTCAAAGATATCATATGCAAGATTCAAGACAATGAACGCCTGAAACATGGCAAAATTATGGAATTTTAGGACCAAATACGGCATGTCCGATTAGTAACGTGGCATTTTAATTTTGCATAGATTTACGATAATCCGACTTTTATTGGGGAAGTTCGTGTTTAACTCACAGAGTTTTTAATTTCTGAAAATCAGTGAGATGGTGTAATTATTATTATTATTATTATACTTTGACTCACTATTGATGATAATAGTATCCAATTAAAAAATAAAGCGGACAGTAAATAGCAACTTTCTATTATCAAAGAGGGTTCAATTCCTTTTGTGAAAGATGAACTATAGAAAATATCTACGTGTAAACTACAGAATCAAATCTTATTATCTCGAGTTTGCAACCGCTCAAAGTATGTGTCCCATGATTTCTATTGAATTTATTTATTTATTATTTATTTATTATTTATTTATTGTTTATCTATTTATTTGTGTGTTTGTTTCCGTGTGTTTGTTTCTTTGTTTGTTTTGTTAATCAATAATTTGTTTTTCATGAATGAATTTGTTGAAAAGATGAAGACCTTGATTTTAATTTAATTGAATTGAAGCTGAAAGAAGCATAGCAGGAGCCGTTATTTTGTAATTTCGAAAACAAGACTTAGAAATAATAATTGTTTACAAACCAACATGTCATAATTGTTACATCTCTAGCAAGCTCACGTTCTGTAGAAGTCGATATGTGCATAAATATTGAGATGAACAAAAACGGGGTCATCCAATACTAACCAGATTATTCGTTATGTATTTTGGCTCATAAACCTACACCTTGCTAAGGACATCCCTTGAGCATGAATAAAAAGAAGCCTTAAATTAGTTATTTGAATAATTTATGATGTTTCCGGTAATTCATATTGCGCAGTTATAAAATATTCTGTTTCAATTCTTCGTAGTACCCAACCACCCAATGCTTCAGGTAAAGTACACTTCACAAAACGCCACTCTGTTTCTCTGAAAAAAAAATGGATAGGTTTTGCACAGTATCAGATGGTAGTAATCCGACCGAAATGTTATAAAAAAACGTTTGAAGACTTTTTGTTGGATAGTATAAAATTTCCATATCATGCAGTTTTGAATCCAGGATTGTAGAACCAAGGGACCTTTGGCCCCTTGCCATTAGAATTATTACATTGGTTTCATTATTGTACAAGTTAGCAGGATGTTTTCATTGATTAAAAAGATAAAAAAGAGCAATTCGAAGCAAAAACATTGAAAGTATCATTAATTTTTTTCTTTCAAGTCACCAAATCCAGAAACAGACTGATCGATCTTTTTAAAACTTATTGTTTATTTTCACAGCAGATAAGGAAACGGGCATTTTCATTCCGTATTTCCAATGTTCGCCATCTTGGATCCGTTGATCTTCACTCTGTAACAAAAAAGGATTGTAGTTAATATTTTGTAAATATGCGTTCCTTTTGGCATCTAATGTTATCATATTTAAAACGGTACGAATATTTCCATGGCCTCGCTCAAGTATGGATTAATCAGTCAATGTCGTGTCGACTCGGTCCCATAATATATACATATCCCTTTAAGTTAAACTTTGGCTCAAAGGTACAAGTAACCTGCAGCCTGGGTATCGTTTACGCACTCAGAGTTAAAGTTAAATTTAACAATCATTCCAATCAACGGCATTGACAAGACAACAAACTTTCTGCTGGTCTAATACTGAGGTTGATCGTTACGTGCGCCATGGGTATCCACAGCAATGAGGTCATGCATTGACTCGACACACAGACACTTGAATTTTGTGACTGTGACATGACAGACTTTAGGTCTCCGTTTTAACAGTAACAGAAAATGTCTCACCTCAAATGAAATAAAATCTAGTCAATAGCAAAACGAAAAGGCAAGTATGTTCCTCTACACTAACGAATGTCTATAGCTTTGCTGGTGTCATTCCTACCTCCCTTCGTGTACACGGTTTTGATGGCTGTGCAATGCTTTCTTAGGGAGGGTACCAAGTGTCCAATGGGCACAACGTGTCCAATTGGCAAAAAAGTATCCAAATTCGGCTAACAATAAACATTTACCTATCAATCACTTTACCAATAGAAACAGTATTGTACCAACGTTTGTAATATCAACTTGTTTAAATGGTCCTTTAAAAACGATATGTGTGCATGAGGTCACGTCGCCAAGTCTTTTATACCTTAACACTTTTCATAAGCGCCTACAGGCCGCCTCGACAATTTGTTTGCGAGTCCTTTGAAGATATTGCGCGTCAATAATGCAAGGCCACGTCCTAAATTCAACACTGCTCATGGGGTATATTGGTTCTTGAGAGGGAACTTTTAAAATACTTTATGGCATTCACTTTGAAAGTTAGGAGTTTATTGGTGTTATACCTCTGGTGTTGTTCTGTTGACCCAAGGAAACTGACGAAACGCCGAGAAGGCGACTACAGCGAGGAACAGGAAAGCAGTGCAATGAAAGAAGTTCATCGGTCAACTCTTACTTTAATGGTTGGCCAATATCACTGTTAATAATGATGTTTGAAGACTTGTTAACGAGGCAGATTAATCGACAGTTACTTTGCCGTGCAGTGAGAATACTCTTGATGCTACAAATACTGTACATCCATTTTATAACAATTATTGTGTTGCAAAGTTTACGCAGACGTGTTTTCTCTCTCTCTCTCTCTCTCTCTCTCTCTCTCTCTCTCTCTCTCTCTCTCTCTCTCTCTCTCTCTCTCTCTCTCTCAGAAATGACGAGTTCTATTCCAACAATAACACAGTTAACGCCAACTCCGTCAACAGAGATAGATAATTACACCGATGATGCCAATGAACGTTACGTACTCGATACAATAGATGACAGTGTGGTCAAAATATTGACAGTAATATTCAGTGTCGGTGTTGGATTGTCTGTGGTGGAGAACATCGTGGTCGTTTTGGTTTTAACACATGCTAAGAAGAAGGGGAAAAAATCTTTTAATCCTTTGATCTTCAACCTCGCGATTTCTGATTGGACTCTGAGCCTTGTGTGCCTACCGTTTCTGTTTAAGAGCACTGTCATGGGAGAGTGGATATTTGGTTTCGTCATGTGTAAACTGGTCTCCTACTTACATACGGTAAGTGTACATCTATCTTATTTCAAGCCCTTGCTGTAGAAACGATTTATGTTTTATTGTTGGTAAGTTATATTTTGTGTTATATGCATTTTTGTTGTTTTAAATTTTGTTTATTCTTAAAAATTGGAGGTGAGACTTTTTATGGAATTAATGGGTACTGTGGTTTTTCTCAACATTTTCATTTCGCGTCGTTTCATCTCGTCTCGCTTCATCTCGTTTCATCTGGTCTTATGTGCACACAGCTCGTTCCATGTTTTGGTGTCGACTGATGTTAATATTAGCGAGTGTTCATTATGTCTGCCTGAGGATCCTTGTGTGTTGTTTTATGCAAAAAGGAGTTTTTCAACAGTACCGTAAAAGCGTTGTTCCATGATACAATAGATATGAACAAACGATAACATAAACTCATTAAATAATAGTGTTAATATAGCTTGGAGGTGATCATGCGCGGTATATTTAGTATTTTACAAGACAGATCAAACATCTCCGTCGAGAATCAGAGTCTTCGTGTTGATCAGCCTTCATTTCATTGGATCAGGATGTCTCAAAATTCATTATTTATAACTGACACACAGTAAAACCACTCAGAATCGTCATGTCACCTCTGTGTATTATAACAAGGTTTTTGTGTCCAAAGTTACTGACTTTCTGCTCGGTGGTGTTGCTCTTCTATTTGCATATAGCCCAGTATTACAACTGTCGTTTTCCGCATCATCTGATACTTGAAGTGCGAAAATTTGGCATCCCATTGTGCATAATGTATTAATAAACATCCTCCCAGTATGTAGATTCAGAAATGTTGAATCATTAACTGCTAATAATATCAATGTTGCTCGGATTGCACTCCATAAATATTCGTTGCGATGCTTTACCTTATTCTGCATTGCATTGCAAAGCTTTAAAGTGTCCTTCCCTTTGTTTGAATTGCTCTTTTGATTTTGCCGGACAACTACGTCTTCCTAAGCAGACAGCAAATGTCATCTTTTGCTACGCCATGTACAAATGCAATGTGACTGTTTGTCTGATAAGTTTGAGAGCTTGCCTTTAGGAACGAGAATGCGTTCAGCAATTTCATGTTATTTCAGAGAAATTGTATGACCATCATTCATTGCAATAAAACTACGTGCGGTTGTAGTCTGAGAATAAATGTGGCCATGTTCAAAATCTGATGAGACAATTAACCATACTAAATATTTAATAACATTTAATGCTTATATTTAATTCTCCTTACAGGCATCCGAGATTGTCAGCATCTTCACATTGGTAGCCATATGCATAGAGCGATATCGAGCAATAATGTATCCTTTGCTAACAAAAGCGAAGGCTAAGAAAATGCGCAGGATTATTGCTATCATCCTCATCTGGGTTGCAGCCCTTGTCATCTGCTGCCCCTACCCTATCTCAAACCAACTGAATTATTACCCCCTTGTTGAGAACAGAACCATTGCTTTGTGTACCAATAGTTGGCAAATGGTTGGTGGTGTTGACGGTAGAAAAGTATACATGTGGATCGTCTTTCTGCTGATGTACATTGGACCCCTTGTCACACTCGGAATTTGTTACTTGCGCGCTGTTGCCAGGCTGTGGTTGCACAAGTTACCTGGGTCCGGTGACGAGAAAATGAAAGCACGATCCAATCGAAAGGTATATTCTAAACACCATGCCATGATTACTTATTTCTCTTGTAGAATATCCTACCTTGTCAGTTAAACTGAAGCCGACACTTTCTAATCAGGAAGGAGACACATACATTGTAGATGTGCTTCAATCTGCACCTGATCATACAAACCAGTATTACAATGAAAGTAAACTAAAAAGCGCTTTCAAGCTAATAAAAATAAAAACAAAAGCATCTTTGCATTTGGACGCTCTCTTCTTCCCAGTATGGGGATGTTTCTATCCGGCATTGCTGACTTATTTAAACTGGATCCACATGTACATGTGTATGTCACAGTGTGGAAAAGCTAATCTGGGATTCCAGCAGTAGATGACAGGTTCTAACAGATGTTCTGAAAGCCTCCATGCAATTGAGTTGAAGCTTCTGTATTACCACAGAGTATGCCTAAAAATGATTTGCAAGCACTTCTCTTCATTATTGCCGTAAGGAGTAAATTTTTAACGTAAATATCCATCAGCCAGATAAATCAGCCTTTTACATGCGTCAGCAAATATTCTTGCAAATTATGAACATTTTTGACATCTTGCGTATTCTGAAAATGCAATTAAAATTTATCACTGCGGGACGAACGTATGCCTGAATGTTTCGTATTCCGCGAAGCATATATTCTACCTGAGAGCGCTTTCGGCCGGTTGCTAGTGACGACAGCGAACATTGTATCAATTTATTTTCAATAGAATATCGATCGACATCTGCTGGCGTACGGGCTCATGTGTCGAGGTCAAATCATTAATATGTCCACATAGCCCGTATATATTGACTTAGCTAGCATAAAATCAACTTATCCGTTGGTTTCTTGTACTTAGATTGAATCGTCGACACTTTTTTACAGTTTTGGCGATGCGTTCACATTTTGGCGCTCTTTGCAAGTTTGGCGCCATTGTGAGCTGAATATGACCTGCGAGTGAGCACGACAACAATGTATCAATTTCCGATAAAAGGATATCGATCGATAACGTTCACTGCACGGTTACAGTGGAGAGTCTGCGCCCGTTCGCCTCCGTTCTGTGTTTTTTTTTCAAATTTACTGGAATTTTCATCGTTGATTTTCGCCAAAATTTGGTATAAATTACAACAACATGACATGCATTTGGTCTGTACATCTTACAAGACGCATACTGATAAAAATGCGTCAATTTAAGGCCCGTGTTCTGCATATGTACACGCCGTCAGCTCGCCAAATCATTGACGGCAACAGTATATTTCAGTGATCGGAATAAATAAAATTCAAATAAAACAATTTTCGTGAAGAAATTCAAAAATCTAAAACGATAGGAATTGTGTATATTAATCAAAGGATCACCATGTCAATTTTCATCATTATTCGTTCAAAATTGAGGAATTTGAACCGACGAGAAGTGTGCAATCTGTTCGGTATATTACACGCTATTGTTTTCTACGGGAAATCAAGCTTATTCGCCGCGTCGTAAAATGAAAAATATATCTGAAAAAACCCATTGGTTTAACTTTTCATTTCGCCGTAATTTCTTACGATATTTGAAATAGCACATCTCATGAAGGTTAACTAAAACTCTATCGTTTTACTTTTTTGATTTTCCCTCTTATTTTTATGAAATGACGAGTTAACGATCGTTTGGCTGTTGACTGTGTTTTCACCTATTTTTGCATATGAATAATTATCACATATGTATTTTCATAATTCCTTCATGAAATTATTGCCAAAATATCATAATGGAAAGGTCAACATGTGAGGAAATTGAATCTGCAACTCTTCCATCAATATTAAGCTGTGCAGCGTGGAAATTTTGCGAAATTTAATACATAGCGTCAAAGGCGGATTTGACTCACTGTACGCGTACACGACGTATGTGCGGCGAAAAAGTGACACGCTAATATGAAACAAAATGGGGGGCCTTTGGCCCCGCAGTGTATTCTTTTAAAAATATTGATTTTTTTAACACTTTGATAAAACCAAGAATATGGCAGAATAAGTAATAGTGAAATTGTCCAATCATTTGATAGCTAGCATGATTGAGGTAGCCCTTACACTAGTTCAACTATGTAGCAAAAAATGTAGCAGCCAGGGCTGAGTCTACACTAGTTACAGTAGTTAAGCAGTTACAACAGCTCCGTATGGCCAATTCCGTGAGCGGCCTATCTGTGCCAGTGATACCCACTGGGCTAATATTTTACAGTGACAAATATTACTGAACGTCATAAAGTTAAAAAGAGATCAACACTGCAGCTGAAAATTATACCCTTCATAGCACTAATAAAGACAAGTAAGCAGGTGGCAAGATTGCTGAACAGTGGTAAATGGCAATGTACTAACAGTGCCCGTCTTGGCCTTTTTTTGGCAATAATCTCATACCAATACCCGGGTCGAAGAGCTGACTGTGCACTGGTTGAACTTGATTAAACAATATTCAACCTCTACAATGACAGGATTCTTGACAAATTGTATCACAAGCTTCATTGGTTATTACCATGTACAAAGTTAAGAACATAGAGGGAGTTTGATCTAATGGTTAATTGTCTTGCCATCAGGACACACACAGCTGAGACAGATACTATAAACATTGACATTAATGAGGGCAAGGAAGACATATTGTTCTTTTGGTTTGCCTATGGTTGCCTTCCTTGCCGCTGGTCTTATTACTACCAAAAATGTTAAATAGGGAGGAATATATATTTTGCACACTAATATAGAAGATAGAAAATGGTGGTGCCCCAGATTAGCAAGGTGAACAAACGACTGGGGAAGTTCAAGCATAGCCTGACAGGCTGATAGGTACAACTACTTGACAACTTACTGTTCAACATAGCCCGGTCATTGAACCACTCTTTTTAAGGGTAGGGATTTTGCCGGGCGGTTTGACTATGATTTGTTTGCTAGGTGACTCAATGCCGTACGTTGTTAGTTCGAATCCGATCGAAAACCTACTGATTTACCAAAGCATGTAAAACAAGTCAGGTTGTGGCCAGGAAGGTATTGGCATAGCACAATGGCCTGAGAAATTATCAGGTCAGAGAAAAGGCTGACGAAGGTTACAGGAAGGCGTCCCATGTACCAGGTGACCTTTAAAAAACATGCGTACTTTAAAAAAACAACTATACTGAGGCGTCTCATGAAAGCAGCAGATGCTTTATGATTGAAGACAGCGAAGTCGTAGCTCCGATCCCTACAGACGACTGGGAGGAACTTAGTTTGACAGATGACAACCGTCGACCATGTGTGGAAGCCAATGAAACAGGTTAATGCCAAAGCCAAATTTTGCAGTTTATTATACCCCATCTTCTGTTCCAAAGAAACGGATGGTTATTTATATACGTGATGGACTTGCTATAGACAAGGTTATACTGTCGGAATATTATAAGTACATTGATATGAAGACAACAAAATGTTTAGTGACAAGAATCCATCAAAGCTTGTAAGAAGTTGAACAAATATTATTGGTTTTTGCATCTAACTAGAGTATTGTAGGCTATGAAGGGTAAACTGGAATGTTAAGTTCCCTATGGCAAATTAAGATGTTTGGTGATTATAGGTTGTACACCAGTCTTCTTAATTTTGTCAAAGAATGTCAGAAGATGATTTTTTCAAACGAGTGGAATTTATTTATGTTTTTTCAGAATAAACATGACGAACTTTTGTTAGGGCATTGAGTGCTTCAATTAATCCGTGATATTGGAAATAGGTTTATATTCCATGTATATATGGTAATGTATATGTCGAAACATGAGCTTCTCTGGCTAGTTTAGCTTAGTGTTAGACAAGTGACATCACGAGAGTGGCCCTACTACTGTACCGGCATAAGTAGCGTAATTAGGGCCTTACAAATGTTGTTCAGTCATTGGAGGCACACTTTTTAGAGTTAATTAACATTCAACGGGTCAGAACAGGTTTTGGTCAGCTATTCAGGAGCAGGACATATCCCTCTATTCTAAGAAGAAGCACGATAATTTCCAAAATTAGTCTTCGCTGTAAGCAAGAAAACTTAGAGCCTTGAGAACCTCCGCATAAATTGACGCTATTCATCTGCCGGGTGTATTTCTAACTTAGCTGCGATGTGACCGTCGAGTTTCCTTTTGCGATTTTTTCAATGATACTTCCTTCGTGTTTGTTAATGATACCTAGAAATATCTTTGTTAAACTTCCTTTCGGGATAATATTTATCTGCTGAAAAACGTTCCCTGTAACAATGGCTCAAATAAGTGCAGCTAGCTGCCAGTTGAAGAATCCTGTTTTAGATATAGTTTTCGTAAGTGTCCCACTTCTGTCTTTAGCAATATCATCGACAATAGTCAATGAAGTTTAGTCGACTTCATTATAAAGTAGGCTCATTTCCTTTAATGTCTTAAACTGTGTTTTTCTTCATTAAAAAAAATAAATTAAGTTCAAAAAAATAAATTAAGCTTTATTCACCGTAATAAATCGCATTTTAGGCATAGTGATTCTTGGTCTGTGGTCCCTCCATTGTCAATTGCACGTCTACCTTTGAGAAAACCCCTAATGCGAGAAGTTAATGTTAATGGGCCTGTGCGATGTATATGTTAGATATGCCTGTTACCAATCTTTTACCTGCCAACAGGTCACTTAAAGTCCCCTTTGTTCAGTTACGTTTTTATACAGCCTTTTAGCTCTATGAAACACCTTCTCTAGATTGCAGAATAGCTTGTAATCGTAGTTTTGTTCAACACTCATCAACTTCACTGCTGGCAGCTTTCTTTGCTTGTTGTGTTTCCTGCCTTGGCGATTAAATTAGGGGGAGTGAAAACAGTACTTTAAAGGTAGTGTCATCCAGAATTTCTTAGCACCTTGTTCAATATTTCGGTACTAGTTGTCACAACCCAAGAAGTATTTCTCCCCATTGCTTCAAAATACATGTATTCAGAAACATGGGAACCTAAATGAAGATTTATGCCACAGTTGAATTAACTCGTAGTTGGTAAATTTGCAGTGTCTTCCAGGGAAACTAGTCACCCCTCCCCCCTCCAGAAATTAAATGATTGTAGATGGCCTCAAAATTAATATCACTGTCAAACATTTGTACCTATCCCCTCCTTTGTGAAACTATATTTTAATAAAAAAATATAAATTTATTCTTACCACCTCATAAACTCTTGCAATCACCAAAGTAATCGTAAATGCGGTAAAATTATATATATATATATATATATATATATATATATATATATATATATATATATATATATATATATATATATATATATATTACTTATTTCGTTGGAAAATCTTATGTTGTGCTACATATGACCATCCGATATTGATGTCAATATCATCGCTTTTCTTCGGCTTCTGTCGCACTAAGAGTTTCAGTTATAATGTTCCAGTATGGCTACTGTACAACAAATTGAAAAACAATTTAAGCATACCTCCTATTCTTATCGCTTTTATCGTCATCTCAAAATCTCTGAAATCTTGAAGTGCCATTTGATGAACCGCCTTCAGTTCCAGTGTATAAGACCATTGTTGGTACACAAAATGGTCAGGTGGACCATCATTGCTCATTCTCTCAGCTTTATCAACACTCAACAGGTCTTTCAAATCATCTAGTGCTATGTCTCGAACCCAGTTGAGTTTATATGTATCAGAACGTCCACGGTATATGAGATTGTAAGATTTTCCAGCATATTTTTTTTTACACTTATCAACGTCTCCAAAATCTTAAAAATCATACAGATATGCATGTTGGACTGGTTTAAACTGGCCGGCTGTCCAAGACTTGAACATTGTCCCCTGATCTTCTACCAGGTCAATTGCAATATTCCCTGAGCTCAAGCAGACAGATAGGGGAGGTTATATTTTAATAGTTATGACACAAATAACGGTTTCCATCTGTTAACATATACCACTTGACTACTGTTAAGTGTGTTATGATTAATTATTACACCTCACTCATTCAGCGTGCACTGCCATTGGTTAAACACGACTCACGTGACATGTAAAAGAACGTGATGATGCCCTCTGCGAATGTGATGATGCCCTCTGCGAACTTGATGATGCCCTCTGCATTTGATATTACATGGATGACGTCATTTTACTTACTGCGCATCCTTTCTGCGCAAAACAAATTGTCGTTCGCTTGTTGTACTTTGCAGTTGGCAACTTATGGCTGCGAAACGTCATGCAGAGCTGTCACCGGCACAGTTAGACGGTATTTTGATGCAAGTAAACAGCAAACGAACGAAAATGGCAACAAGGAATGCAATTTTTGTGTTCAGCGACTATGCAAGCAACAAATTTGGATACGCCACCGAGGAGATCGGCAAACTTTAGCGGCAACCCTAGACTCGGCACTGACAACATTTTACGCTGAGGTCCGGACTCTGAAGGCGAACTGTACTCGAAGAAGTCTTTGTGTTTTTGTTTCTTTGCATGTTTGCTTGTTCGGTGTAATAAAAATAATAACACATGAGAGCTTGGGCAAGATCACGATTTTTTGCCTGCCCTCGGGCTCGCCTACGGCTCGGGCATCATCAGTATTTCGATCATGACCACCATCCCTTGGGCAGGCAATAAATCGTGATCTTGCCCTCGCTCTCATGTGCTATTATTTAAATATGTTTGCGTAGATTTATACTGTTAAAAGTATGACGTATGTATAGCTGAAAATGTGGTTTATCTAGTTGAAGGAAGTTCACTTCCTCAATCTGTTGCTAAATTGCATTTAGATCAGAAAAAACTTAATAAAAAAATTTATCTCCAGAATATGCACAACTGATTGCCTTTTATAATTACCAACGATTAACACAGCCTTACTCACTGATATTACTTTTTCTATTTCAGGCAATAACCAGCATCCTGTTTGCTGTGATCATGTTCGCCATTTGTTGGCTTCCTATACACCTTTTCAGAATGGTGGCACTCACCCACAGAACAGATTTCTTAGGCACTCACCCAATGGCAATCAATATAATAAGAGCCTGCGGATACATTTGTTGATTATATCAGATGCCGTGTTCAATCCTATCATATATGTTTTCATCAGTAAGAATTTCCGGGTAAATAATGCATGCATCATTGTATATTCAAGTATACATTTCTGATATAGCTCAAATGATATCTATTTGGCATATCTAAGAATCATGTTGAATGTTTGTTAAAAACTAGATAAAGTAATATCAATTGGCTGTGCACCTTGCAATTCTCTCTACACATATTGGTTTATATCAAAACCGGTTGAGGCAAATATATACTGTTACATAGTAATTAGCTTCTTTCAATCATTTTGAAATACCACTTTCAGATAAATCCTCAAAACAAATTCATTGACGATGCCGAAAGCAAATCTTAAATGCTGTTGTGTTTTATTAGAAATTAGTGTATTGAGATAACATCTCAGTGACGATGGGAGGATGTAGGGAAGCCAGGCTTACCTTGTCCTAAGGCCTCAATTTCATTTGAGAGAAATGACAATCCAATGATTCCTTTCCATATTCAATTCCAACCTGCAATAAGACAGGTGTACAAAAATATTTGTATTAATTTAATGGTACAGGCAATTCCACTTTTGAGACTTTGCCCACGAAAGAGTGTAAAATATGACATTATGTCCTATAATTATCGTCTGATGCTCCTTTCTCAAATTTCTTTCCATGTTACTTGCATAATCGATCTGTGTCCTGACAGGACCGGAAAATGTGATCACGTTTCACTACATAGGAAGTTTTATTAAGAATACTTTACCTGACACCCTCTAATGTCAGCATGTTTATTCTCTTCCTTTCCCAGAGTGACTTCTATCGCATATGCTTCTCTTGTCGACGATTACTAAAGCGACTGGACAGGCAACCAACCATGGACAGCCGAAATCGTGAGGAACGTCGTCGTGTCATCGAGAGCCTATCCACCGACAAAACTAAATTACATCACTCTCAATTGGAAACCATGGTCCCAAAGACAGAAGCAACGACCATGTAACAATGTATAAGTCCCTCGAACATTGCTATAAAAATTTTGTTAGAACTTGGCACAACATTAATTTACTGTGGGTGTCAATGTTCAATTTTTGCGTGATACAATTCAATATAGAAATTTTGTCGAGTATTTTTTATTCCCATTACACAGACTTACGTATGCCGATTTTGCTAAATTTTGGCTTTAACTAAATGCGAAATAAAATAATATGTTTATTATATTATAGATGCAACTATATTCTTAAGAAAGCCGTCTAAGTAATTGTTTCCCTGTCTAGCGTCACCATGAAAATATCTGAACGGTTTATTGAAATTATAGTAAAATTATCAGTATCGTACATTTTTGGCAATTATTATCATTTTAGTTAATATCTTATTCTTAGACACCACTGTCGTAATTGGAAAACGAGTTGGAAATTAATATCTAACACCAGTGGACTGTTAAAATGTGTTTCACAGAGATTTACATGCTTCGTTCATTTTTCCCTTTTTTAAAAGTAGTTAAAATTTTCATTTAAAACATTTGTAAAATTGTTTTAGTGTAACACATTTAATTGTTCATTTATTCTTTGATACTTTTCTTTACGAAGGATTTAAACCAAGGTAAAAAATTTCATGTGGTAAATATAGATGTCAATTTATTCAACGATTAAACGTATATGTCTGTCTTATGGTGATTTGTTACGCTATTTTCATTAGCAGTACCTTCAGTTAGACATTTCTGAACTGATTTTGTTCCAATTAGGGTAAGGTAATTTGCCAGGGCATATCACTTTGCATGTTAATTTTTATGATAAAGTATATTATGGTTACCTACGGGTAACTTTACTTCACAGTTTTTGTGTCCAGGGCATCAATCATGTATTCGTTTTACGATGCTGGTCAATCTGTCGAAGTGTTCTCCTTTCCTTGGGAGTTTTTCGCATTTTTGCAGAAGACTCAGACGGAAAATGCACCTTCGGAAAAAAGATATTCAAACTTTTACAATTCTTTTCTACAGCTTGTTAAGTTTCGTTTTGAAGGTTCTGAAGTAGATGTAGTTTCACCTTATTAGTTTTGTTACAGTAAAAACAAATTCCAATGAAGTTAACAGATGGCGATCAATTTCAATTTTAAATACTAGTATCTGTAAATGCTCATCTACTACCAAAACTTTAACGATGACCACCCATTTATGTTATTTTTGTTAAGAGAATGGTCGAAAGTTAAGAAAGGTTTTCGTAATGATTAAATCCTTTCAATTTGAGGAACGTGATGCATTAAAGGTGTTGTTACTATGTGCTATTATGTGCATGTACTCACTATAATTGTATTTTGTATTACTGTTGCGACTTAGAATTGGCGAGGAGTGTGCCATTTTTATTACACTATAAACTGAACAAGATATGAACTGAATATGCTCACGTGTTTTACAACAGATTCATTAATAGTAGTATGCTTCACAGAACAATGAGATATATGTTATCACTATATGTAGCAGGTTTTTTCAACTTCGCACAGTACTCTTAGAGTGTAATCACTAATTACAAAACAGTATTTAATATGCAAATGAGCTGTTAATTAACTTGCACTGCTCAATGCTTTATAGGACAATTAGATATCCATCAGATCAACATTTGTAGCACGTTTTATTTAATTTGATGCTGTAATTTTAGAGTAATGTCACTAATTACAAAGTTCATTAAATATGCAAATAAACCCTAAATTAACTAAACACTGTTCAATGATTCATAGCACAATTAAATATTTATCAAATCAATATCTGTAGCACTTCTCATAAAATTTTGGTGCCGAAATTTCAGAGTTATATACCTAGTAACAAAAGTTTATTAAATATGCAAATGAACCCTTAATCAACTTTACACTACTAGATGCTTTACAATACAGTTAGATATCTGTCGTATCAGTATGTGAAGCAGTTTTCATCACATTTGATGCAGTTATTTCGGAGTTATATGACTAATTATAAGACTTCATGAAATATGCAAAAGAGCTAATTATTAACTTGACAATGCTCGATGCTTCTCAGTACAATTTTATATTTATCACATCAACATCTGTAGTAAGTTTCATCAAATTTAACGCTGTAATTTTGGAGTAATATCATTAGTTACAAATTTCATTAAATATGCAAATGAATCCTTAATTAACTTCCCCACAAATTAAATGCTCTACACCACAATTAGATGTCTGTCGGATCAGTATCTGCAGCAGATTTCATCACATTTGGT
The DNA here is from genome assembly GCF_041260155.1 of Ptychodera flava. Taxonomy (NCBI): domain Eukaryota; kingdom Metazoa; phylum Hemichordata; class Enteropneusta; family Ptychoderidae; genus Ptychodera; species Ptychodera flava. Next base: position 14,017,759 of record NC_091943.1, on the reverse strand, counting down.
GCAGTTATTTTTGAGTTATATCACTAATTACAAAACTTCATAAAATATGCAAATGACCTATTTGTTAACTTGACACTGCCAAATGTTTCTTAGTACAATTAGATATTATCAAAACAATATCTGTACCAAATGTCACTGACTTAGGTGCCGTCATCTCAGAGTTATACACCTAATTACAAGGTTCATTAAATATGCAAATGAACCCTTAATTAATTTCACACTACTTAGTGCTTTACACTACAGTTAGATATCAGTCGGATCAGTATCTGCAGCAGATTTCATCACATTTGGTGAAGTTATATCGGAGTTATATGACTAATTACAAACCTTCATAAATATGCAAATGAGCTAATTATTAACTTGACACTGCTCAATGCTTCTAAGTATAATTGGTGCAGGAATTTCAGAGTTATCTCACTATTAACAAAAGTTCATTAAATATGCAAATGAGAAGATAATTGACATGACACTCACAGTATCATCATAATGTTCTGAGATTGTCATCTGTGAAAAGTTTCATGAAATGTTGTGCAGTATTTCTTGATATATGTCTACACTGTCATTACCGTCTCCATAGGGAAACCATTGTACGGAAAAAAAAAGATATTGCATAACTTCATTAATATGCAAGCCACACTAACCAAAATCTAATCAGTTCTTGCAAGTAGCATATGGTACCTGTGTACCAAATCTGACTTGAATCCGTTCAGGCGTTTTTGAGTTATCGTGTAAACAGACAGACAGACAGACAGACAGACACACACACACACATACACACACACGGACAGACAGACAGACAGACATCGTTATGGCATTAGCCCACGTGTTTACACACGTGAGCTAAAAATGATTATGTCTCTCTTATAGTGTCTTTGTCACCAGATTTGCATAAGCGGTACCTACAATTACACATTTCTGAACTGATTTGCCAGGGCATATCACATAACATGTACTTTTTTATGAGAAAGTATAATATGGTTGCCGACGGGTAACAAAGTTCTCGTGTCAAGGACTATAACAAATATGTCCATATTTTCAAATCGTGTACTCGCTCGACGACATCTGTATAAGTTTTACGATACCGTGCAATAGGTCGAAATATTCTCATTTGCTCGGGATTTTTGCATATTTGCAGAACAATTACTCGGTTTTTGCTTATAGTATTTCCTTTCACTTGGGAGAATGCACCTTCGGGACAGGTGTTCGAACCCTCAAATTTTTACCACTTTTTATGAATTCATTTCGAAGCTTCTGGAGTAAGTGTAGTTTCCACCTTCTTTGTTTGTTAAAGTACAAAGTATTTCCTTAGAGTTAACAAGAGATGACGACCATTTTGAATTTCAGATACTATTTGCGGTAAATGTTGAATAATTTTTATCTGCTACCAAACTTGCACGGTGATTACTGATTCTTATTCTTGTTCTGTTATGAGAATGGTTGAAAGTTAAGGGAGGTTTGTGTAAAGGTTACATTTTTTGAATTTGAGGCGCGTAATACCTGAAACATGGTGCCATTAGTTTCTATTGAGTACATGTACTCGCTATTTTGTTTTATTATACTGTAATGACTTAGAATTGGCGAATTATGTGTCATTTCTTTATTTTATTACATACTGCAAAATGAGTAGCCATTATAGTGTTCACGACTGTTGATTTCTTATGTACAGTATTTACTCCTCATTTCAAGTATTTTATTTTTGATGTACTCGAAAATTAGCGCAAGGAATTGTAAAATCTATCATCATTTCTTGGATACTTATTACTGGGTTATAATTAGTCATCGTTTTTTCATTTTTCATAGTGTGTCCGATAAATCATATCATTCTCTGTATTTTATACAATCGAACTAATAAAATTAAAATCAAAATTATTTGTCTGTATAAATGAGTATGATTATTTGGATAGAAAGAAAGACTTGTGAACTTGAAATGGATACCTTCGCTTTAAGTACCGACGCGCTTGCATTGAATCAATAATAACTTGAATGTATTTTTCCAATTCTTGGTGCTATATGGTACGGGTAAATAATAGCACTGGTTGCAAAGTTGTACCCCGACACAACTGGAAAACAGAGATACTCCCGTCTGCCGATTATAACATTGATAGTCTAACAGTGGTTATCTGCCTGAGAGTAACGATCAGGTTCGAAAAAAATTCAACAACAGGTCAAGTCTATCTGCTAAAGATATGAAGGTACATTTCAATTTCTTGATCTTGTCGGATGTAATGCAGCAATTGTTCTGTAGAGTAAAGCAGGTCCGGATGGGCAAACTTTATCACGGTTAGCCAGTATGATCAACTGGATGCAGCGGATAGATCATGGGCGGGCACTCCATCTCTAGGTGATAAACCAGCAGATTTTATTCAAGTATAGTCAGTGAACGACAAAAATAAAAGTGTGAAGGGCTTATCTTTGACACCCACAGGTAATTAGCGATGTCATTGAAAAGGCAAAGTTAAAGGCTTGATAACACTGGCCGAGTGAAATGTTGGATAACAGATAAAGAAGTAAAGAATGTTGAGTTTAATGAATAACCATTGAGTTTTATGGCATTGAACTGCTGCCTTAATATAAACCAATTAAACGAAATGCCTTGGGTATGAAGAAATATTAAGCAATTCTGGTGTACCATTCCTGTGGGAAAACTTGCACCTGATATCGATTTTTCAATTATGCAGCAAAGAGATACTCCAGCTATGTTGGAAAAAAGTTTTGAAAAAATGTGAGATATAGTGTACAGTCCCTGATGCCAGTCGATGACGGAGAGGACCTCGAGAGTTTTCTTATCCTACATAACTGAAAGTCTTGTGAATCCTAGTCAGAAAGCAGACATGTTCAACTGTTCATTAGCTAGACTTACATCTCGGGACATAACTCTCACCGTAGTCCACATTCTGCTCTAGTTAAATCGACAGATACTGTTGCAACTGAGTGCATTCTTAAAAGTAATGGTAAGATAATGCGATGCCTGTGTTTTTAAAGGAAGGGATTCCAATTGTGATGGAATTAAGACTAGGGGAATGAACAGCAGGCTTTTAGTATTGAAGTGGCAGTTTCAATGGAAGCATTCCTTCTTCCAGCTGGGCGCCCTCCTTATGAAGTTCCATGCAGTAAGTTACCGATGTCTGAGTTTGATTCCATTGAAGTCCTTCTGTTTATTTCAGTAAGTAGCAAACATTGGTCCACATAGGGACCACAGTCACTTGTCGTTATGAACACGGCCAAGGCCCTGTAACCCAGTTTCTGATGTCTATGGGTCTTTGCCGTGCACTCGACTATTTCAGCTGAACGTCAGTATCATAAGTAAGATTCAAAAGCAATTGGACAAGGGCCAAAATATCTAGTGCACTTGCTATTTGCGAATCTCAGCTTGAACGCGAATCTCTTGATGTGTCGTAGAATGCTATGTAGTGAGGCTTCGTCTGCTGGGACTCATTATCGGCCATAGTTGCACCACAAAATGTTAGCAAGGATCAACAACTTGGTGGAACATGTTCACAGAGTTAAAATCCATTGAGTGACCTCTCCTTGCTACCTTGGTGTTTTATTGTATCGTAACAACTCATCATATTGAGCTGTTCAATATCGTTTTAATTCATTTATGGCGAGGGTTTGAAACAATATATTTTGTAGCATGCGTGCGTGGACAAGTAATTCTTTGTATTTTTGTATCTTTTTTAATGGCCGTAGAAATCGGAGTTTTGTATCATGTGATCTTATTGTGCATTTATGGCGTCGGTATCCGACTTGGCCTCGGTGGAGTATAAATGGACAATCACAGACTGTGACCAAGACAACCAGAGACTCAGACAGAATCAGAAACAGACTCACAGTATAGACAGACTCACGGACCCACTCCCTCATTGAGGGACGTTCTGATGTATCAGCCGCTAGGCTTTGACGCCCAGCCATGATTCCGTATTCAATAAACAAGTTCCCCTTCTCCATCATCACTTATCAGTCCAAGGGTTGCGTCTTCCTTATGTATTTGTAATCGAAATGTGACACTCAAATTAACATGGCTTGAACGCCCGGCTGATTTATATCAGTGTTCATTTTTCAAGATGTTTTTCCCATAAGTTCTACATGTGACATGCCTTGCGCACCATGAGTTTGCCACTGTCACATAAATTATGATGAAAACATTAAGGAATGCCAAGTGAATTGAAATGTAGCTTTCTGTGATGTTGCATTAAGAAGCTTACAAGAAAAACTATTAGCCTGCATGGAATGGTCTTTGACATAATTGGTGATAACTTTACGTTAAGAGCAATGCTACTGTTATCTAAGGGCGCGTATAGTTATTATATCCTGGGGTGGGTTAGCGAAGTCTTCTCACTCCTCATCCAAAATAACACGACCCCTCAGCTCCTTAAAGCCGCACTTTTCAATCCCATGTTCTCACATTCGTGGAGTTCTCCTCCCAGTCAAACGCTTGGCAAGTAAGATGTTTGATTTCTATAACATTGATTACAGAAACTGATCTCAACCTTTTGTCCCATTTTGCTAATCCTGCAAACAGAGTTTATGCAAGCTTTTGATTGACGGTCGGTTCAAATCACCAATGGTCATTGATTCCCCACCACAAACGCTTGCATTTCCTAAAGAATTGTCTTCCAGTCGCGTTAGACCTTGAATATAACCACAGAGTTCGATCGGCAGCAACTTTGCGGTGGCCACTTGGCGGTCTGTCTTTGTTTTTGCGGCTGGCATAAACTTAAAAATGGCATTTTCTGGAGCGTGTGCCTGTGTGTTGCCTGTTTGGTGTCCACTTACACAATGAACGCAGCCATAACTTGGCGTCCTTTGAAAGGGAGGCTCCGCCTTTAAAGGATTATTTAATTTGATGACCCCTTCCTGTATGCTATTTCTAGAGTAAATGTTGATATTTTGATATTTAAGTATTTTTGTACTTTAAAAAAACTTGCTTTACAATAACTCTATTTTCTGACATTTTTCAGGCATTTTGTTGTACTTATCACATGTAGTTCTTAGTCTACTTCATATAGCATTGTGAAAAAACCCAGTATTTTATTTGTCGATACAGCTTTTAAGTGTGTCTTCTGCATGGTCATTGTCATTGTTACGGCCTATGTCAACAAGCTGAGTACTGGCTATTTCAATACCCTGTGGGGAAGTTCACCTAAAACCTGTTGCTGACACAAGTGAACATAATTAGCAATGAGCATTTTTCCGTGTGGAATACACATAGGCATGCAGCGATGTTTTAAACTGGTCATCTATCAAAGACCAGGAGATATCCCCCAAACTCGTCTATCTAGTCCTGTGCAATCTGTTTTTAGCCCGAACAGACTAAGAGAGGTACTGGATTTATGAAATAGGTTACATTTGTTCGTATTTTTAATACAACAGATGACGACCACAAGTTGCGATATCATTAAGTCTGCCTGCGTGACTTTTTAACTGTTTAAATTATACGATGTATATCGATGAAAATGATACGTTTTTTCTAATAGAAGGAACCGCACGTTCTTGAAGCTGTAAAGAACATAACTTGCGATAAGAACCAGACGTGAACTGATTATTCTCACGTGTTTCAGTATATAGTAGCAGTTGTCTGTAAATTTAAACTTTTGCCACATGTTTGCAACTTTATTTAAAGTGTTATGATCTACATCATGAACAAAATTCACCACAGAATAATTCCGAAGGTCATTAAGTATATAAATATGTAATAAGCTGAAATAAAAGTACTAAATTTCTTTGACTACTGTCATTGTATCACCACTTTATATAGCAAGTGTAATTGCCTTTGGTCAGTACCTCTCTTAGTCTGTTTGGGCTAAAAACAGATTGCACAGGACAAATTATAAATAAACTGAAATGAAAATGCAAAACATGTTTCACTTATACAACACTAATCAATACACATAGCAAGATTTCAAGTCCTTCAGTTCTTATATCTATAATTGGGAAAAATAGTTAAATACTCAAATTATCAATTTGCTATGATGCCAGTCAATTTGAAAAAATGCCAAACAACTTTCATTAATATTTTATCAGAAATTCTTCCATATATCCGTAAATAGAAAAATTTGTTAAATATGCAAATCAGTAATAAGATGATTTACAAAATCAAAACTAACTTTCGATAATATAATATCACAGAAGCTACACTATACAAAGCAAGCTTCGTCGACTTTGGTCAAGTCAATCCAGATATACATCCCTAATTAGGAAAGTTTGTTAAATACGCAAATTAGTTATTAGCTTAAATAAAAATGCTAAATGACTTCAATTATGTTATATTCTAGTATCTTCAAAGTACATCGCACGTTTTGTCGACTTTGATTGACAGCCATTCCCGGTCGGCATGATCCGGAATTGAGGTGGGTGGGTGGGCGATGGTTAAAGGTATACTGTCACCTATTCCAATTTTGCCACAGTTAGCATGGAAAGAGAAAATCTAACCAATCACAGATTTTAAGCGGGTGGCGCTTTTTAAAAACAGCAGCCTCACACTAAGGAACACCCCTTTGACCACATATGGGCATATTTAGATTACAGGTGACTGTATACCTTTAAAACATGCAAATTTCAGATGGGTAGTATTTGACATAGCATATTGTTCATATATACATCAGCCCATGCATCTAAGGCATCGTCAACAAAATAAAACAAAATGTTCTCTGATTATTAAAATAATTCCCAACAACATCTCTGTTCCCCTTTTAAATTCACAATAATTTGAAGCAGCCGCACCTCCCCCTTCCAACATAAATTATGTAATCGGCCACCAGAGGCTGCACGTTTGAATTTTTGACGGACGGCTGAACAGCTTTATTCTGACTGGGATCAATGAACTCTGTAGGGTTTTTAGTGTAATATTTCAGACTGAGAAATATACAGTACATGCGATGAAAAATGTGTGTTGCAAAGGTCCGAAGGGGAAGCGTATGAAAAGTTTGAAAAAAAATATTTAATTTTGATGCCCATTGGCAATGTGAGAAAGACAATCGCTGAAATACGTTCTTTTTTTTAAATAAAGTTTGAGTACCTGTTTAAGAAAGTTTGCAATTTTGAACAAATTTAATCATTTTTATGTTTTTATGATCAATCTATGAACTTCCATTGTTGATAGTATTTTCAGTTTCACAAACAAAAACATAAGAATTTTATATATGAGAAGAGGACAGTAGGGGCCATTCTCTCGTCAATCACACACTTGTATAAACTCTGTTCACATGCAGGATTAGCAAAAGGTGCCAAATGGTCGAGATCAGTTTGTGTAATTAATATTATAGAATCAAACATCGTACTGGCCAAGTGTTTGACTGGGAGGAGAACTCCACTAATGCGAGAATCTGGGATTGAAAATTGCGACTTGAAAGCCTAATGAACAGACTCTTTCCTAAAACAGTAACTAGAATAATTGCAACGTACTTGACTTCTGTGATAGCTCTACTTAAGAGTTACAGTCGTCTATCTGACATCACTATAGTGACGACAATGTAAGTAGAGTAAGTATGATTTACGTTAAATCGTCAATGGGAAATCTTAAGTAGAAAACTTCCAGAGAAGTGAACCCTATCATAATTTTTGCATATTTTGTACCCTGTTTTTTTATAATGCATTTATATTTAGGTAGAAAACGAAACATATGTCTCTGTTACTCCGGTCACTGAGTTTAAATTTGTTTCATATGGACAGGGACAAACAATTCCGATGAAATATATGTTGTTTCTTGTTAAATACCGTTTTAATGTCATGGGTTACTGCGTATTATAGGAATAGAGCTATTTGAAGATAAGTTAGCTGGTCGCTAATATGCCATTTGTGTGTTCTGTCTTACACCGTAAACACATTGGATCCCCTGTTTGTTTATTTATCAAACTCAAACATTATTAAAACTACTAGTACAGGCTACATTTCCTTATCTATCTCGTATTCACTATTGAGAGCAAATACCATCACATTTTTACATTTGTATTGAAATAACTTAAAATGTACAGTGTTTACTACATTGTCCATCGTATCAGGTAAACAAATGACGCTACAGGCAGAATTTCCATCTTCTAAATATGACCGACTCGCTGTACTTTCTACTATCGATTACATTCTGTCGTGAAAATGTTAAAGAAGTCTACATTCCGATGCTTTCGCTCAACCCTGTGTCCACTCATCTCGGCGCATCTGAACATCGCTGGCTACTCGCGGTCTTTTTGTCCTCTTATATTAAAGTGACATACGCGTGCTAAAATTGTATTTTAATTCACAGCGATTCAGGCAACATATTCACTATGATATCGTCGCTCACAAAATACAGGCTTCTCTCGAGATATCATCCACGATGTAAACGGATATACATGTAATAGGGCTCGAGGATTACACTGAAATCAGATGGAGCGACATTGTCGAAAACCGAAGGAAATATTGCCGTTTTGTCGCGCCCAAACATAGGACGTTTACGTTGAATCATTTGTGATAATTTGTGAAGACATACATTTCGGTTCTGTTCGATAACATTTCTTTACAATCCACAGCCGGCGAAAATGCTATTACGGCCGTTCAATTTCGCCGGCTACTGGCTTCCAATGACTACATCGATCACTTTATGAAATTTTCATATACGAATTTGTTTTATAATTTTTCAAATTTCGTAGGAACACAAGGAATGTTTGTAAAACACACAAAGGTTTTTGAATTCAAGTTGTCAACGGGTTCAGAAGAATCTCGGCAAATTTTTAAAATGGTATCTATGCTTGCAGTTTAATAAACTCATATTACAGAATGACAGCTGAAAGGACACAATAGCGTCTTAGTCGCCGTCTGCCGATCACAATAAGTCATACAAAAATGTTCTCTTGATATCAAATCAGAGAATTATTTTTGTTGACTAAGGCCTAAGGGAAAGTAATTATTCAACTGATACCTTATGTCCGGCCATTGTGTGCATACTATTCCTCTCGAAGTTACTCTGTCGTCGAGTGTGGGTGTAAAGAAAATTACTGGGGTTGCTCAGGGTCAGTCAGAACCAGAAGGCGCCACCTTAACACGCATGTTTGGTATCACGTTCTCTACTGGAGAATAACCCAGATAACTGTGTGTAGACTGTAAGCATAAATTCCAAACGTTCTGCAATCGTCGGGAGGGTCAGTTTAGTCAAGATCAATATGTTTACATGGCTCATAACATGTCATATTTTTGTTGACACAACAAAGTGGCCGTAGCAGTTTCATGTGATTTGTACTTATATGGATGTGAGAAAGTACCTGTTTGTTTTTTGTAATCAACCATTGCAAAAGTTTTTGTGACTTTTTGGTCAATATTCATCCATTACGATATTCAAAATCAGCAGCATATTTTCAAGACTTAGTCCCAGTTTCAATTAAACAGTATTTTCAAATCCCCTATGTACACTAAATATTTTCAAATCAACCCTCGGTTCTGTCGCCCCCGAGGCATTTATGGACGCTGCCTTTTGGTGTTCCGAGAGATGTGGGGAAATTGGCACGAATGTATTACACTGCAGTGTAAACGTACGTCATAAAGTTCATCAACAAAGCCTGTTAACTGAATTATTATCGTATATTTATGCGCGTTGTGGAATAAAAGTAGTTCTTAAAATTTTATGTTTAGCTTGTCTCTTGTAAAATACTGGCTATGGTCCATAATTAATTGGTTTTTACCCAATATGAACTGTCCACCAACATAAACTGCTTTTGCTCTGTGAAGAAATCAGACGAAGTCGAAATTCTGACGCAGTTCAAATGATATAGATATTTGATGATACCCTGTTTTCATATATTAAAGTCTATAACTAAAATTAACGCAAGTCCCACTGAGCATACACATGTGTTGAGCTGATCATTCCGCTCGATGCACACATAGGAAGACATCATAATCATTTTACGTAGTCCACGCTCTGCCCAAATTAAACGGACTTAGGCTCTTTCAACACGGACCATTCTGGTGCTTGAAGGTAAGGAAACGTCGAATGTAGTGATCTTTAGAATATTATTTCATATGTTGTAGACCAAACACTCGTTAACGGAATACGTATATACCAAGAGTTGCATTTTGAGACGTCGATGAAGCTTAATCTTGTCTTTCTTCGTTAACCATTGTTAGAACGGCATATGTCGATTCCGAATTATTCATTACATCTAATTAGAGCTGCTGTCGAAATGTTCGCAGGGATGGGATTCGCAAAGTAACGTGGCGGGTTGTAGCTTTGCACCTTCAAGATGGTCCTCCTTCTCGGCATATTAATTATCGATGTTGGTGTTTGATTCTCTTTCTAGTCAATATATAATTTATTGGTCACAGTAAGCGTCTGTTCTCATGGAAACTTAGGGAGTGTAAAGTTACTTTAGCCTGGATGGCCCAGCATTTTTTGTACGCATCCATCAAAATAATATGACCCCTCCTCACTCAGACAAAAAGTTTCGATGACAAACCCCACTTAGAAAATGATAAAAGCTGATTACCTACGCACGCCATTGCTAAAGGAAATGTTGATATTTTGACGTTTCATTATTTTTGTGCTTTTCGTAATAGCTACCTAGACAGTAAATCTAACATTTGACAATTTATTGTGTATCAAATGCAGTCTTGATTTACTTCATATGGCATAGTGAAAGACCCGGTATTTCTCTTCATCAAAGCAGCTTGTCAGTGTGTCATGTGCATTGTCATTGCAGCACCTGGATTTGACTATCAACTGTATCAATAAAGGGCACAGATGTATAGCTAATATCAGGTACGGGGTATTTCAACATTCTGTGGGAAGTACATGTAGAAACTGTTGCTGACACATTCCACATCCCATCCCCTCTCCCGCCTTTGCAGTTTTCCAATTTCGGATGACCCCATGCATTTTGCCAGTCCATCTCGGTCATAATATCTGAACGTCATCTTACATCCAAGCGAACATCGGTTGCATGAGATAGAATGTCCAGACAAAATGACGGGCGGATTTTACTTTAAATGGGGACAATAAAGCCGTGTAAAGTCTCTTATTATTCGATAGACCAACAGAAGCCAAATACCTAGTCAATAACCCGGGTCCATGAGTACGGACGCAAGTCACGCGAAATTTCGAACAAACCTATGCTATAATATAGTTTCAACCTTGCATTGATGTAGCTTGTCATCAAGATATGTTGAGTGAAAACACTCTTTGTTCCTTGTGTGTTTTTATGAAAATATCAACACATGACATGCCCTAGTGAACCATTAGTGTGTTTTGTGAAATACGTAAATGCATTCAGGAATACCTCCCGAATAAAGGTTCGGAATTTTATTATTATTCGAATGAGCATATATTCAGCAAAAGCTGCTGGCCATATGGTGATGATTTCATGATGTATTGATCATACAGATGCGTAACGGACACAGCTACTTTATTTTAGGGTTCATAGGTTCACGCCTTCTTTATCGTCGATTACATGATTTCCTCGGAGAATAGCAGATGAATGACTAGAAATATAAGAGAACAGTGGCCTAATAAGGTGTCAGGGATGACACCAAGCTGTCATCGATGTCGAGGACTGATTATTATTAATTCGTTTGCTAATTTAATTGGATTTCCGCTCGTGACAGTCTCGATGTGTGGGTGTACAAATTGGATCGTATATTGAATAGGTGGTTGAATGCACCACGTCAATACCTGGAAAGGGTGCGGAAACGGCTGACCGCTTGACATCACGACAGAGCACACCGCATTGTGTTTCCTTTTAAACCGCGTATGCTGATAAACAAATTGGCGGTTTAATCGGCCTCAAACCTTTCATAACGTTTGTTAATGTTACTTGAAGACTGAAGACCGATTGAATCGCTATTGCACATTTACTATGGTTTTGGGGTGTGTTCCTGCTCTCCCTTTATGATTTCAATAGCTGTAATTGGACTGACTATCTTTGAATCATTTCTTTTATTACAATATCTAGACCAATACCGCGTTCCCTTGGTAACCTGTAAATTCCGGAATCTACGCAACATGTCACAATTGCTACCTCTTTAGCAAGCTCAGGTGCCAAAACCACAATATTCGTTATGTATTTTGGCTGTTCATAAATTTGCATCTTGATAACAACATCCCTCGAGTATTGATAAAAGAGGTCTGAAGTTAGATGTTTTAATAATAAATGAGGTTCGCGGTTATTCATATAGCGTTGTTATAAAACATTTAGTTCCAACACTCGTAGAACCCAACCAGCCAATGATTTAGGTAAAGTGCACGTTAGACATTGTTGCGCTGTTTCTCTGAAAAAATCGATTTCGGATAATTTTTGCATAATTCAGATGACAGTCATGCGATGTAAATTTCATTAACAACCTTTGAAGACTTTTGGCTGGATAGCTATAAACAAAATTCGTAGTTATATATAATATTGGATCTTGAGAGGTATCTTTTAAGCATATTCAATAATTTTCCATTAATTTTAATTACACTACTATGGCAGGCAATCGATCAAAATGCCATCGGGCCGTTTGTTATTACCCATTCTCACGAGTTCAGATACTCTTTGCATAATCCCAAATGCAGGGCAATCAACCGATTGAAATGCCATATCAATCTTTGAATACTTTTGTTAGGATAACTACAAGAGACAATTCCAAATCATGCGGTAAATTCGTTTCTGAGAAAGTAATTTTAAAATGCTTTATGGATTTTAAATAATTTTTAATAATGTTTCATTCAACGGGACCACCATAGAGGGCAACTGATCAAAATGTCAAAAGCATCTGTTCATTATTAACCATTCTGGCGAGTTTTCCAGTAAACAAAATGTGGCCGCAAATTTCATGCAATGGAAATGCCCCAGCCAATTTTGAATACATCATAAAGTCCAATATGGTCGCCATAGCAGTTGACTGATTAAATTGTCCCCATTGACTTTTGAAGACATTAGCTTGGTGATCTTCTACTCAAAATGCAACATGGGGCAGCCATTTGTTCTTAGTAGTAGTAGTAGTAGTAGTAGTAGTAGTAGTAGTAGTAGTAGTAGTAGTAGTAGTAGTAGTAGTAGTAGTAGTAGTAGTAGTAGTACTAGAAGTCAGTTAGGAAATTAAGGCTCTGAAGTAAGATATAATAGTTGTAACATGTGCTCAATTAAGGGTTAAATGAGAACGACTTTATCCATCGTTAGGCTCGAAAGGGGATCATTGTTGATTTGAAATTTCTGAACTCCTGTAGTCTAATTGGTCAGCATCTCAAATGGCTCTGATTTCATGTGAAGAGAGAGGCATCATTGTAAGCACTTTGCATAGTTCGTTTTTGATTTTGGTTCAAAGTTTAATGTAAAGTTTATGCACCACTCTAAGGCCCACTGATTTGAAAACTCAAGTAGCTTTGTGCTTTCCGGTGATGATGCTGTGACGGTTTCGCAACTCTTAGACTTTTATATTTGAATAACTTGTGTACAGATTGTCACGTAAGAAGTATTCGTATAGTGTGAATGTTTGAAGTTAACTGTTGTTATAATTCAGACGTTGTTCTGTTGACCCATGAAAACGATCGAAACGCCAAGAAAGCGACAACAACGAGGAATAGGGAATGGGTGCAATTAAGAGAGGTTGATCGGTCAACTCTTCTTTCACGATGGTTCGGCCGAATAGCACTGTTAATAATGATGTTTGAAGACTTAACGAGGTATTGGATCGACAGTTTAATCGATGTTGCATTGCCGTGCGGTGACGATACTTTTGACGCTCAAATATTGTGTATCAAATTACATCTCACTGTAGCAACTTTTTGTGTGTAGCAAATTTCGTAACACTCTCTCTCTCTCTCTCTCTCTCTCTCTCTCTCTCTCTCAGGCATGACGAGTCCTGTTCCGACAATGATACATTTGACAGAAAGTCCGTCAACAGAACTAGATGATTACTTTCATAATGTACGTTACGTACTCGATACAATAGATGACAGCGTGGTCAAAATATTGACAGCAATATTCACTATTGGTGTTGCACTGTCTGTGGTGGAGAACATCGTTGTCGTTTCGTTTTAACACATGCTAGGAAGGGCAAAACGTCTTTTAACCCTTTGATCTTTAACCTTGCTGTGTCTGATTGGACTCTTAGTCTTGTGTGCCTGCCATTTCTATTTACGAGCACTGTCATGGGAGAGTGGATATTTGGTTTCGCCATGTGTAAACTGGTCTCCTACTTGCATACGGTAAGTGTACGTCTATTTTTTCAAACCCTAGGTGTAGAAACGATTTGTTTATTGATGGTTATTAGTTATATTTTGTTTATATGTATTTTTTCTTTCAATATTGTACACTCTTTAGAATTTATTTGGCTTTGTTTTGATTGAATTAATAGGTACTTAGGTTAAATTTGTCTTATCCATTTTCTTCTCCTCTTTTCATCTAGTGTAATTTTCTCATGTATCGTCCTGTCACAGGAACACGGATATATGAACAAAAAAGACATGAACAAAATACAAACTCATCAAATAATAAATGTTAATATAGCTTAAAGGTGATCATGCGAAGTACACTTTACTTTGTAAAGAACCTTTTTTTCAATATATTTATGATTTATATATCCAGAAATATTGAGTTATTAATGACAGCAAAAACATTAATGTTGCTCTAATTGTTCTCCGTGAATATTCATTGCCATGCCTTGCCTTGTCTTGCATTGCAAAGCTGAAAAAGACTTTTGCCTTTATTTGAATTTCTACAATGTAACTGTGATGTTGTCTGATAAGTTTGAGAGAGAGACGAGAAAGAGTTCAGCAATTTCATGTCATTTCAAAGAATTTATATGACCATCATTCATTGCGATGAAACTACACGTGGTTAGTCAATGGTCTAATGAGTCCATGTATAAAATCTGATGAGACACAATTAACCATTCTAGATACTTCATAACATTAAATGCTAATGCTAATATTTAATTCTCCTTACAGGCATCCGAAATTGTCAGCATCTTCACTTTGGTAGCCATATGCATAGAGCGATATCGAGCAATAATGTATCCTTCGCTAACACAGGCGAAGAAATGGCACAGGATTATTACCATCATCCTAATCTGGATTGCAGCCCTTGTCATCTGCTGCCCCTACCCTATCTTAAACCAACTGTATTATTACCCCCTTGTTGAGAACAGAACCGCTGCCTTGTGTGGCAATAGTTGGCCAATGGTTGGTGCGGTTGATGGTAGAAAAGTGTACATGTGGATCGTCTTTCTGCTGATGTACATCGGACCCCTTCTCATACTCGGAATATGTTACTTGCGCGTTGTTGCCAGGCTGTGGTTGTACAAATTACCTGGGTCTGCTGACAATAGAATGGAAGTACGATCCAAGCAAAAGGTATGTTCTAAACACCACGCCATGATTTCGTTAGTAGAATCTCCTACCTAGTAAGTTAAACTGAAGCCGACACCTTCTAACCAGCAAGGAGACACATAGATTGTGGTTGTGCTTCTGCAACTGATCATAAAATTCAGTATTACAATAAAAGAAAAACTAAAAAAGCGAAGTACTATTCTTCTCAGTATGGGGATGTCCCTGTCAAGCATTGCTGACTTGTTTACAGTGGTTTGCTTTGAAGCATTGGCATTAGACGTAGCAAGCGCTGTTCAAGTCTTATCACTTGCTTTCAGATGTAGTTGTTTTGACTACATCTGACCTGATCAGGGCAATGTTTCAACTTTGGCAGAGTTGATTTGGTAGAGTTGATTTCTCTATGGTCGACTGGAATTACTGCTGAGCTGATAATTACACCTTACAGTGTTGGCAACACCTCAATTTAGACAATATGTCTACTTCGCGTAATGCCAATGCTTCAAAGCAATCCACTGTAAATTTGGTCATCAGGTACAATTGTATATCACGGTGTGCAAAGCTAATTTAGGATTCCAGGTCACCGTCAGCAGTAGCAGACAGGTTCTGCCAAATGTCCTGACAGCCTCCCTGCGATTAAAAGAAGCTTATGCATCACCAAAGGGTGTGCCTACAACATGATTTGCAAGCGCTTTGCTCCATCATCGGTGAAGGGTAAAATATTAACGTGACTATTTGTGTCAACAAGTAGTCTTGCCAATTATGAACATTTTGCCCATCCTGTGTCTTCTGTAAAACGCAAATAAAATTCAGCCTTTTAAAAATATTGATTTTCGACACTTTTAAAAAAAACTGGAATATGGCGATATAAGTTTTAATCACTTTATTATCATATTTAATTTGCCTTGAGGACATGGTTATTTACCCTTCTAAACATGCACTCCTCTACTTTAAATGGATAGGAAAGCTAAAAAAGTCGCTCTGCCCTCTTAGAAATTTTGATTAATTCTTTTACACGAACTTTGACTTTGCCTTCATAGCCAAATGGCAATATTTCAAATGCACACAAAGTAGATCATTTGATAGCTAGCATGATTGCAGAATCCCTAACACCAGTTTGAATATGTAGCAAAAAATGTAGCAGCCAGGGCTGAGTCTTCACTAGTTGCAGTAGTTAAGTAGTTACAACAACTCCGTATGGCCAATTTCGTGAGCGGCTTATCTATGCTAGTGATACCCACTTGGCTCATATCTTACCGTGACAAATATTACTGAACGTCATAAAGTTAAAAAGAGATCAACACTGCAGCTGAAAATTATACCCTTCATAGCACTAATGAAGACAAATACGATGGTATCAACCGGGACTCGAACGCACAACGCATGGCACCCAATCACCTAGCGCAGAGGACAAACAGACAAACCGCTCGACTAAATCCCCAATCCTAAAAAGATTGGTTCAATAACCGAGCTAAGGATGTTACAATTTTGACTGCGCCCTCTCCACTCGCCGTAGAGTTCGTGAAGCACTCACGCTAGCACACTCGCTATCATACATCTCACACAAACTATATCGAAGCGAAGCAATGAATACAACGCTTTACACCGGGCGGAAGATAGCCTCGGGGACAATTCTGTCCACCAGCAGAGCTATCGACCCGGGAAAGAGAAATACGATGGTATCAACCGGGACTCGAACCCACAACGCACGGCACCCAATCACCTAGCGCAGAGGACAACAGACAAACCGCTCGACTAAATCCCCAATCCTAAAAAGATTGGTTCAATAACCGAGCTGAGGATGTTACAATTTTGACTGCGCCCTCTCCACTCGCCGTAGAGTTCGTGAAGCACTCACGCTAGCACACTCGCTATCATACATCTCACACAAACTATATCGAAGCGAAGCAATGAATACAACGCTTTACACCGGGCGGAAGATAGCCTCGGGGACAATTCTGTCCACCAGCAGAGCTATCGACCCGGGAAAGAGAAATACGATGGTATCAACCGGGACTCGAACCCACAACGCACGGCACCCAATCACCTAGCGCAGAGGACAACAGACAAACCGCTCGACTAAATCCCCAATCCTAAAAAGATTGGTTCAATAACCGAGCTAAGGATGTTACAATTTTGACTGCGCCCTCTCCACTCGCCGTAGAGTTCGTGAAGCACTCACGCTAGCACACTCGCTATCATACATCTCACACAAACTATATCGAAGCGAAGCAATGAATACAACGCTTTACACCGGGCGGAAGATAGCCTCGGGGACAATTCTGTCCACCAGCAGAGCTATCGACCCGGGAAAGAGAAATACGATGGTATCAACCGGGACTCGAACCCACAACGCACGGCACCCAATCACCTAGCGCAGAGGACAACAGACAAACCGCTCGACTAAATCCCCAATCCTAAAAAGATTGGTTCAATAAGACAAGTAAGCAGATGGCAAGCTTGCCAAACACTGTAAATGGTATTGTACTGACAGTGTCCAGTGCATCCGCAGCTCTCGCCGGGGTCTAAGAGCTGACTGTGCAGTTGTTGAACTTGTTTTGACAATATTCAACCTCTACAATGACAGGATTCTTGCAAATAATATTACAACGCTCATTGGTTTTACCCATGTACCAAGTTAAGAACGTAGAGGGAGTGTACTCTGATGATTTAGTGTATTTATATCAGGGCAGACACTGCTGGGACATTAACATCGATGAGGGCAAGGGAGGCATATTTTGGAGGGTTTGCCTATGGTTGTCTTCTTTGTCGCTGGTCTTATTACTACCAAACATGTTAACAAGGGAGGGAAAATATATTTAAACCTAATATAGAAGGTGACTATAGTGGTGTCCTAGATGAGCAAAGTGAAGAAATGACTTGGGAAGTTCAACCATAGCCTAACAGTTGATAGGGATAACTACTTTACCAAAGCTTGTAAAACAGTGAGGTTTTGGCCAGGAAGACATTGGCATAGCACAATAGCCCTGAGAAATTTTCAGATCAGAGTGAAAGGCTGACAAAAGATACAGAAAAGCATTACCGAGCCTTTGAAAAAATAACAAAATATACTATGGCGTCTGATGAAAAGCAGCAAAGGCTTCATGATTGGAGAAAACAGAAGCTGTGTACCCTAGGGGCGACTGGGAGGACTTAGTGTGACAGATGACAACTTTCAGCCTTGTGTGGAAGCCAGTGAAATTGACTAATGGCGAAGCCAAAATTTGCAGTGTATTATACTCATTCTCCTATTCAAAAGAAACACAAGCTCATTTATATAATTGATGGACTTGCTATAGATAAGATTTATTTTGATTGAATATTATAAATGCATTGATATATGGACAACCGAATGTTGTGTGAGAATAATCCATCAAGGCCTGTAAGAAATGGTATAAATGTTATTTTTTGCATCAAACTATGGTGTTGCAGGCTAAGCAGGGTAGACTGGAATGTAAGAGTCCTTATGAGAAATCAAGATCAATTGTGTGATTATAATTGTACACCAATCTTCTTAGTTTTTTCAAAGAATGACAAAAGAGGAACTTTTTCAAATGAATGTAATTCATTTATGTTTTCAGAATGAGGGTGATGAACTCTTGCAAGGATATTGAGTGCTTCAGTAAATTCACGATATGGGAAATAGGGTTATATTCCAGGTATATGGTAATGTATATGTTGAAACATAAGCCTCTCTCGATAAGAAGCAAGTTTGCTCAGTGTAATACAAGTGGCATCACGAGACTGGCCCTACAACTTTACGAGCATAAGTAGCGTAACTAGCGCCTAACAAATGCTGTTCAGCCATGTGAGGCACACTATGTTGAGTTCACTGACATCAAACTGAACCGAACAGGTTCAAACTGGTCAGCTATTCCAGAGCAGGACATATCATTTTGATTCTACGAAGGACAATGATATTTTTAAAATTAGGTTTGGCGGTAAACAGGAAAACTCTCCCATCGCGTTTTGGACTTCCGCTTAAGGCTGAATGTATTCGTCTGTCTGATTTATTTTTAAATCAGCTGTAATGTTTCCGTAGAGTTTTCTTTTTTTCAAATGATACTTCCTTTGTTGTTGATGATAACAGAATATACCTTTGTTAAACTGCTTTTCGGAATAATATTTATCTGCTCTAAAACGTTCCCAGGTACAATGGCTCCAGTACAGCTGCTAATTGAAGAATCCTGTTTTGAGACATGATGTTCCCAGCTGTCGCATTTCTGTCTTGGGCTGCAGCATTGACAATAGTAAATACATTCGGGACGGCTCCATCATAAAATGGATTAATAGTTGCTTTTATTTCTGAAGCTATTTTTTTATTTATGGAAAGAAAATTAAGTTAATCTAAAATTTATTTACATCATAAATCGCATTTTTGGTAGGCAAAGTACATTGTTAGTCTGTTTCTGTGGTCCCTATAATGCCCATTTTCTAGTCTACCTTTGTGAACACTACCTATCTGACTTATAGATTGATAAATGGCGGGTGCCATGTGTGGGGCAGGATGCGCTTACTATTTTCGAAACACCTGACATCGCTTCTTGGTCTTCTGGCCAGAGGTCCATATATCTTTCTTTCATGAATATGACATTGTTTGTGTACTGTCTATTTACTGTCTGTTCTGTGCTGTTTGTGTCTATGTTTACAACTATTGTCTTACGAATTCTAACTTACAGTCATTGGATTATGGATTGGTATGATTGCGATTATTTGAGAAAACCCCTATGGGCATGTGCGATGGATATGTTAGCTGTGTCTGTAACTAGTATTTTACCTACCAACAGCTCACTTAAAATGCTCCTTGTTCATAAACGTTTCAATACAGAATTGCAGCTTCATGGAAAACCTTCTCTTCGATAGAAAAATAGCTTGTAATCGTAGTTTTTGTTCAACATTTCAACACTGTCAGCTTTGCTTGTGTTTGCTGTTTGGCCATTAAATTAGGGAGAAGGGAAAAACAGTCTTAAGCTCGTGTAATCCAGAACGTCTTAACGCTTATTCAATATTTCGGTACTAGTTGTCATATCCCAAAGACAAATTTTTCTCCACATAGGTTCAAAATACATGTATTCAAAATCCTAGGAACGTAAATATGCACCTTTGTCGTACCTACGTAACTATTCTTTAATCAAAACCTAAAATTTACTACCTCATAAACTCTCTTCAAATTATCAAAGTAATCATAAATGCGGTACAGTTTTATGGAAAATCTTGCACACAGTGTTGTGCTAGATATGGCCAGCCGATATTGATGACGCTACCGCTAAGATGCTTACACTTCGATGTCAGTCTAATGGCTTTCCTTCTGCTTCTGTGGCACGAAGGGTTTCAGTTCTAATTTTCAGTATGACCAATTGTGCGTACAACAGATAGAAAAGAATTTATACATCCCTCCTATTCTACTCGTTCTTATCGAAATCTAAAATCTCCGAAATCTGATTAGTGTCATGTCATGAACCGCCTTAATTTCTAGTGTATCAGACCATTGTCGGTACACAAGATGGTCACATGTTCCAATTTTGCTCATGCTCTCAGCAAAATCAACATTCCATAGGTCTTTCAAACCATATAGTGCCATCTAACTAGTCACCCGTTCCCCTTCCAGCAATTACATGATTGCAGAAGGCCTCAATATTAACATCGTTATCAACATTTGCACGTATCTCTTCTAGCGGCACTGACACAAACTGGGTGGACAAGCAGATAATTTAGGTTTTTGTTCAGTGTTGTTACCATTTGTCCATGGTGGAAACATTGACGGAAAACCAGAGAAAACGGTCCCGCTCCGAGAACAGCCCCGAGACGGGGACGGTGCCTTTTGGCACGCATATACGCCAGTCATCTAGGCGACGGTAATCCGCACCACTTATCACCATCGGGAAGGTACTCCTCCCCCTATACCACTGGCGATCCCGCCCTCAGGGCACTACGCATTCGATCAAGCATTGTTATTGTAATTTCCTGCATAAAATTAACAGCGAGGTCAACCGGTCAAATCCTCTTGCATTTCCTGGCATGATTGTTGGCACACCAGATGGTCAGATGTTCAACCTTTACCCATGCTCTCAGCTCTATCAACATTCCACAGGTCTTTCAAACCATCTAGTGCTATGTCTCGAACCTCCTTGTATCGGAACATTTATAATACATCAGATTGTAAGAATTTCCATCCTTGTTCTTTTTCTTACAACTATGAACATCTCCAAGTTCTTGAAAACCATACAGATATACATGAAGGACTGGTGTAAACGTGTCGGCTGTCATAGTCCATAAGTCAAGTGCAATTGTCCCTAGGCTCAAACAGATAAAGAGAGGGGGTCATATTAAATGGTTATAACACTAACAATAGTTTCCATTTGACCACATGCTCAATGTGGCATTTGACTACTGTTAAGTGTGTAATCATTAAATATTCCTGCGTAGATTTAAACTGTTAAATGTATGACGTATCTATCGATTCAATTGCCGTGTCTTTAGTAAAAGGAAGTAGAAACTGTAAAGTGCATTTTGATCAGAAAAATTGAAATACAAAATTACTTGCCAGAATGTGCAGGACTGAATATTGCCTCTTATATTTTTTTACCAACGAGACTTACATTCACATTATTTTTTCTATTTTAGACAATAACCAGCATCCTGTTTGCTGTGATCATGTTCGCCATTTGTTGGCTTCCTATACACCTCTTCAGAATGGTGGTACTCACCCACAAAACAGAATTCTTAGCAACTCATCCGATGGAAGTTAACATAATAAGAGCGTGCGGATATATTTGGTTGATCATATCAGATGCAGTGTTCAATCCAATCATATATGCTTTCATCAGTAAGAGTTTCAGGGTAAATATTGCATGCATCATTGTATATTCCAGAATACATTTGGTGATATAACTAAAATGATATCTATTTGAAAAATCTGAATACCATTTTGAAAGTTTGTTAACAACCAGATGTAGTAATATCAAAGGGTCATGCACCTTGTAATTTTCCCTAGATATCAAAACCGAGTTAAGCAAAATATAGAAAGTAACAGTTTAATGAGCTTCTTCGAATCAATTTTGAAATTTCATTTTAGGATAGAAAATGTGGACTAATTCATTGAAAATGTCGAAAGCAAAGCTGCTGTTTAATTTTATCAGAAATTAGTGCACTTGCATTACTTTTCAGTGACTATGAGAGAATTTAGAAAAGCCCATCGTCCAAAGACCTCTATCTTAGGGAGAGAAATGACAACCCAACGCTTCCTTTCCATAGTCAATCATGACCTGCGATAAGACAGGTGTACAGAAAATGTTTATATGAGTTTAAAGACGGGTGCAGCAAATTTTGAAACTGCACCCACTCACATGTAAGCATGTAAAATATCACGTTTATCCTAAAATTGTGATGATCTTCTCCAGGAATTTCCTTCTGTGTTACCCTCCAAACAGATTTTTGTCCTGACAGAACTACAAACTGTGATCATCTTTCACTACATAAGACATTTTATCTAAAATACTTTACCTGATACTCATTAATGCCAGCATTTTGGTTCTCTTCTTTTCCCAGCGTGACTTCTATCGCACATGCTTATCTTGTCGACGATTACTAAAGCGACAGGACAGGGAACCAACCGTGGACAGCCAAAGTCTTGGGGAACGTCGTCGTGTCACCGAGAGCCTATCCACCGACAAAACTAAATTACATCATTCTCAATTGGAAACCTTGGTTTCAGAGACGGAAGCAACGACCATGTAAGAATCTATGTCACCTGAAAGACAAACAAAATCCCATGATTCCATGATTGTAACTCGATCCGCTTTGAAATGTCTTGTAGATGACGTATATACAACTTAGTGTTGATGATTCATTACCAAAATTGTGTTTTGGTCGTTGAGAGAGTTTTCTCTGATAACCTAGTTCGTAAATTAACTTGCAACAGGCAAATTTTCCGGCTCTACAAGACTTATATGAGTTTTGAAAGTATTACTGTGTCATCGAACCTTGTTTTATGTGGTTAACGAACTTCAGTATATATAGTATGATAATGTTTAAAAGTCCCCTCAAACATGGTTACAAAACACACCAATTTACTGTGGGTGTCAATGTCAATTTTCGAGGGATAAAATTAAATAGAGCAATTTTGTCACGATCGATATGTGTCCTGACAGGAACACAAACTGTGTCAATGTAAATTTGGAGGGATACAATTCAATATAGCAATTTTGTCACGAAAATTTTGATTCCCATTACACAGACTTACTACGTCTGCTGGTTTTGCTCAATTTTGCCATAGTTACAATGCAAAATAAAATAAGATGTTTATTTTATGGATGCCCAGCAGCTATTTCTCCAAGAAAGTCCTCCAAACAAGTGATTCACTGTCTAGAGACACCACATGAAAAAATCTGAACACTTTATTCAATCTTAGCAAATGGACAATGATGTGGTAAATGTGGATGTCAATGTATTCAATAATTAAATGTATATGTCTATCTTATAGTGATTTTGTTACGAGATTTTCATTATTAGTACCTTCAGTTAGACATTTCTGAATTGATTTTGTTCTAATTAGGGCAAGGCAATGTGCCAGGGACATCATATAGCGTGCTAATTTGTATGATAAATAAGGTTACCGACGGGTAACTTTACTTCAAAGTTTTCGTTTCCAGGGCAATCAAATATTATTCATTTTTTTGAAACGTATACGAGAATAGCCCATGACAAAACATGTATTTCGTTCAACGATGCTGTACTAACTGTCGGAGTATTCTCATTCCCTTGGGTTTCTTTCCCATTTTGCAGAGCAATTACTCACTTTTTACTTAGACAATGTCCTTTCACTTAGGGACAGACTTACTACGTCTGCTGGTTTTGCTCAATTTTGGCCATAATTACAATGCAAAATAAAATAAGATGTTTATTATATGGATGCCCAGCAGCTATTTCTCCAAGAAACTCCTCCAAACAATTGATTCACTGTCTAGAGTCACCGGTCACCACATGAAAAAATCTGAACACTTTATTCAATCTTAGCAAATGGACAATGATGTGGTAAATATGGATGTCAATTTGTTGAATTATTACATGTATATGTCTGTCTTAAGTGATTTTGTTACGAGATTTTCATTAGCAGTACCTTCAGTTAGACATTTCTGAATTGATTTTGTTCTAATTAGGGTAAGACAATATGCCAGGGCACATAACATAGCATGCTAATTGTTATGATAAAGTTTCATATGGTTAGTGACGGGTAACTTTACTTCAAATTTTTCGTTTCCAGAGCAATCAAACATTATTGATTTTTTTTGAAACGTGTACGAGAATAGCGCATGACGAAACATGTATTCGTTCAGCGATGCCGTGCCATCTGTCGGAGTATTCTTATTTCATTGGATTTCTTTCCCGTTTGTGCAGAGCAATTACTCACTTTTTATATAATAGATAATGTCCTTTCACTTAGAGAAAATGCACCTTCTTGAGATATATTCGCATTTAGATTTTTAAAATTGTTCTCTGTTCTACAGCTGGTAATTTAAGGGCTTATTTTAATGGTACTGGAGTAAGAGTAGTTTTCACCTTCTTAGTTTTGTTAAAGTAAAGATAAATATTTTTCAATAGAATCAACAAGAAATGGCGATCATTTTGAATGTTTAACACTCACAAGTATCTACTACCAAAACCCTGGTTTTTATTCTTGTTTTGTTACGAGAATAGCTGAAAGTAAATAAAAGTTTGCGTAAAGATTAAATCCTTTCAATCTGAGGCACTTGCAAACATTGTGTTACTATGTGCTACTATGTATAAGAACGCACTAGTTTGTTTTGTATTACTATGACTTAGAATTAGCAAGGTACGTGTCATTTTTAGCTCACGTGTGTAAACACGTGGGCTATTGTCATAGCGATGTCTGTCTGTCTGTCCGTGTGTGTGTGTGTGTGTGTGTGTGTGTGTCTGTCTGTTTACACGATAACTCAAAAACGCCTGAACGGATTCAAGTCAGATTTGATACACAGGTACCATATGCTACTTGCAAGAACTGATTAGATTTTGGTTAGTGTGGCTTGCATATTAATGACGTTATGCAATATCGTTTTTTTCCGTACAATGGTTTCCCTATGGAGACGGTAATGACAGAGTAGACATATATCAAGAAATACTGCACAAAATTTCATGAAATTTTTCACAGATGACAATCTCAGAACATTATGATGGTACTGTGAGTGTCATGTCAATTACCTTCTCATTTGCATATTTAATGAACTTTTGTTATTAGTGAGATAACTCTGAAATTCCTGTACCAAACTTGATGATACTTGCAACAAATATTGATCTGATATATATCTAATTATACTTTGAAGCATTGGGCAGTGTCAAGTTAATAAATAGGTCATTTGCATATTTTATGAAGTTTTGTAATTAGTCATATAATTCCAATATAACTTGACCAAATGTGATGAAATCTGCTGCAGATACTGATCCGACTGATATCTTACTGTAGTGTAAAGCATAAGTAGTGTGAAATTAATTAAGGGTTCATTTGCATATTTAATGAAATTTGTAATTAGGTATAAAACTCTGAAATTACGGCACCCAAGTCTTTGAAATTGGGTACAGATATTGATTTGATACATATATATTGTACTGAGAAGCATTTGGCAGTGTCAGGTTAACAAATAGGTCATTTGCATATTTTATGAAGTTTTGTAATTAGTGATATAACTCCAAAATAACTGCACCAAATGTGATGAAATCTGCTGCAGATACTGATCCGACAGATATCTAGTTGTGGTGAAGAGCATTAATCACTAATTACAAAACTTTATATAATATGCAAGATGATGGATAGACATACTTACGAACCGGGCATCTTCCATCTGTTTGAACTAAATTTTAGTGTATTTTATCCTTTTTCTTTATTTTCTTGTCTCTAAGTGGCTGCTTGATGGCGCTGTTGATGAGCAAATAAAATAAAATAAAATTTGATGGATAGACCATACCTCTGCTGCACGATGTACTCGGACATAAATCCCGTTATTTTGTGAATAACCTTATATTAACATTTTTCGATAAAACATGAGTCCAGAGAAGAGCAAAGTAGGCGTTTGCAACCAGATCATACTTCGTCAGACAATGATGTTCATTTGGACAGAGCCTACATCACGCTGACATTTGATAAGCCAGATGTACCGGACGATGTATGAGACCCTTCCCTGACCTTTCCTGACTAAACCCGGAGCTCGAAATAAAGGAAAATGTGGAGGAAATCATGCTCATAACGCTAAAGAACCCATTCAATTTCGTATCATGACTGTTATCTGTGAGACACTTACGAATGGGACATCTTCCGTCTGTTTGAACTCAGTATTTATCACATTTAATCACAGCAACAGGATAACCTGTTAAGCCGTAACCAATGATGGAGATACAACTTGATATCCATTTTATGTTGTACGTAGTATAGTTTACATTTTTAATCACTGTGATCGCAGTTTCTTCATTTCCGTATGTCTATCCATCATCTTGACACTCGGATTTTTCATGGGCAATCAAAGTTGAATGTCGAAAGTTGCATATTTAATGAACAAGTCTTAGAATTATCGATAAAAACAACTTTTAAGACAAGCAGTAAACGAATCAAATAATTGTTTGCCATATGGTATATGCAATATTTATTACCATCATCACAGTAGAAGAAGTGGGAAACTTAGAAGTTCGTTTGATATTAAAGGGACATTATTTGTATCTTTTGACCTTATATTGTTGCAAACGAGAAGTTGATAATGTTGTTCGACTTATTGAAAGATGTCTAAAGAACGGTCGACCATAGACAACTTCCATCCCGTTTGCGTACACTGTATAGAAAAACCTTGGGTCAGAGGTTAATGGTGGGCTACCGTTGACCTGCGATCAGACCACACTGCTAACTACTATCTAGGCCGCTGTAAGCATCCGCGTGTAAAAAAATAAACCATACGAAGTGAAAGTCGAGAGCGCAGTGTAGCAGTTTCAGGATTCCCTATTACCGATGCCGTTTGCTCAGTTACATTTTGACGGTCAGTTTTTCATGGAGATCTTGACAGCCAATCCTGCTCTTAGATACACCATTCTTTGCTGCTACAGAGCACATTTTTGTAATGGGCATTTCAAATGCCTACAAGCTGCAAGAAGCCGACGACTCGGACAAGGCCTATAATTGCGGATGAAAGCTACATGTAGCTCTGCATGGCAGGGTTGTGCCAAATCGCTGGCAGCACCTCGGTTGCGGCGTGAAGTTTCTCCGCCAAAAACAACCCATTTTTAATTCCAAACTCGCACTGAGTTTCGTTTTCGAGCACACCCGCCTCGCCTGGGTACACGATTAGCCCTGCGTACAGGTCTTTGTGTTCCCGGCGTTATACGGCGAGGAGGCCGTATGACGCTGGGAACACACAGACCTGTATGCAGGGCTAGGTACACAATGTGCTCAGCTGCACTTCTAAACTTACGCAAAACCTACTTTTGGCAGTTTTGGGAGTGGGTCGGAGGCACGGAGGCTGTAAGCGACGTATATGGTCTAGGCAACTGTCATTGCGATGTACTCACTTTTGGTTCGAATGCGATGCAACTGATACAAATAATTACACGATGCATAGAGAATAACAACATTCGAACAGATCTTGTGTGTCGAGAGGTGACTCCAATCGCGAGCAGTATCAATCGACAGTACAGTACCCGCTCGGCGCGGTGTCAAGATGTCACAGATGCTTCACCGTGCACTGTTCAGTCCGAGTGCGATATTTCCAAGTTAAACAAGTGATCATGCCGTGTTTGTAAAACCAACCAACGTAATGGCAAGAAAATGCCCTAAAAATCTTAAAAGTTGACTAAGATTTGCTAACGATCAAATGCACAGAAAATGCACTACTCTGTACCTGTTTCACTATCACCACAGCAATCTGACATCGTTTTAGTTTTACCATTGACCCAATTGCGTTTATGGTTTTATTTGTTTCACAGTCCGTGTCATCGATACTAAAAGCAAACTTACAAGCAAATGCCCTGTTTATTTCACTATTTGACAGTAGTTTTTGAGACGTGCATTTGTTTATGCGCCGTGAGCTCATCGATATGCATTGTGCTGAAGTTACTGTGTAGGTGACGGCCGCTCAGTGTTCTAGCTGTACTTTGATAGTTGACGTATGCGTAGTAATATTGGTCATGTGCTGGGGTTCAATAATGGCGGTTGGTTCAAATCGCGCGGACGCCCTTACCAACATTGAACCTTGCCGTAAAGAGCAAGAAGGTGGTTTTACATATCATTGAAGCCGTCCATAGTCACAATTTAGGTCTCCTATTGATTTGACCGGGGATTTCAGTCATCGAAAAAATGAAAAAAATGAACAGATACAAATAATGTCCCTTTAATGTAATTAAAAAATCTCAAAAGATAGCGACAAGTTTCACACATTTACTTCTGCAAAAAGAAGTGTTTGTCTTGGGCGGATAATGAGCTCAATACATTTCTCATGAATTCGTGGATAACGTAGTTCTATTCAGTGAACATGATCAGCGTAATTTTGCTCATGTTTTATTAACTTAAATTATCAAAAGGTAACAATAAAACGAATCTATGACTGAAGCAGGTGCAAAATCACGCATAAACAGTCAGTTCTAGGACATGAAATATATACAACCAGTAAAAATAAAAAGGCACATTAAAATGTACAATGTAAAATTCTCTTAAAGAGGTGGTATAATTGTATCCTGGATGTTCTAATATTCATATGTGCCTGTCCCCGTCTTACTCCCATTCGTCTCTCTTTACTTTATCACCACCTTGAGGAAATGTCTATTGCGTTTTGTAGCCGTATTGTCCAAGACGTTCGACTCATTACAAGTGATGATATTTGATTAGGATAAAATACATTTACGCCAAATCTGTTACAGCCAAGTGAACAGACACTTTCTTAAAACGGTAACTAGAATTACTACAATGTAATTTACTTTTGTGATAGCTCTACTTCAGCCTTACAGTCGTCTATTTAACCCTACTATAGAGAAGACAATGTAAGAAGGCTAGGAATGATTTACGTTAAATGGTAATCGTTAAAGCTCCAATAAAGGACTTCATGAGAAGTGAACCGGATCATATCTACCGAAATCTCCTTTGCGTATTTTGTATCCTGTTTTTTATCATATGTTTCTATTTGGGTAGAAAACGAGACAACTGTCTCTGTTATTCTAGTAACTGAGCTTAAATTTGTTTCATATGGACTGGGGCAATCAATTATAGTGCAATTTACATATAGTTTCGTTTTAATGTCAACGGTTACTACATATTACTGAAATAGCACTATTTGCTGATATTTAAGTTTGTTGCTAAAGTGTCATTTGTGTGTTCTGTTAACATGGGACCCCTGTTTTTTTATCAATTTCTAAGAATTACTAGTTCCGGTTATATTTATTTTGTGGGTTCGAACCAGATTAAAAAACACCGTATATTCAGAATTGAGAACAATACCATGACATTTTATATTTACATTGTTTTTGTTACACTGTCCACGGTTTCAGGTAAACACCACAGGCTTCTTAATGTGGCCGACTCACTGAACGTTCTACCATAAACTTTGTAAATTTCTCTCCAGGTAAATTTAAGCTTTTTCTCGCTCTGAAACATCTCAAAATTACATTCTGCTGTTAAGGGTGTGATCTTTCCGAAACTTTGCCCTACCCTATCTCGGTGAAAAGTTCTCATGAGGTTGTTTCTAGTCAAGTTTGACTGGAAAGTGACTTCAAATTTACTCGTTTTTTATGATGTGAGAAAAATCAGTATGAACAGATTTTCAAAACAAAACGTCTAAAATGCACATTGATAATATCGTCACAAAATACGGCCTTCGTTCATCCGCTGATGTGACCGTGACGCACATTCTTATAATAGGCTACACTGAGCTCGGATAGATTCACATTGTCGAAAAGCAATGGAAATGTTGCCGTTTTGTCGCGCCGAAACATCAGACTTTTGCGTTTAACAACTTTTGGTAGTTTGTCTGACATCACTTTCGGTGCTGTTCAATAACATTTCTTACTATCCACAGCCGGCGAAAATGCTGTTATATCCGTTCACTATCGTCGGCTGCCTGCTTCTAATTGACCATTCTATGAAATTTTCATCGATGAATCTGATAATGATTTTTCCAATTTATAGGATCACAAAGGATGTTTGTAAAAATACAAATGTATTAAGGTTTTTGAACAATCGTCAACGAATTCGGAAGAATTAATGTTAGCAATGTTTTTAAAATAAAGTCAATGCTTGCAGTTGAAACTAATAACAGAGTTACAGCCGAAACGACACTATGATGCTGTAATCGCTACTTGCCTGTCACAACAAGTCTTACAAATTATTTTTTCTTTTGATACAAAATCAGAGAACTGTTCTTGGTGACAAGGGCTCAAAAAGAAATTATGTTTAACAAATATCTTATGGCCGGCCAGTGCGTGCATACTATTCCTCTCGAAGTTATTCTGTCGTCTTCTGCGTGTGTAAAGAAAATTACAGAGGTTGTACAAGGTCAGTGAGAACCAACAGGTGCCAACTGGCAACACGCACGCTTTGTTTCAAAGTATCTGCTTGCAGAATAACCCAATTAATTGTTTATAACTGTAAGTATAAATTCCAAAACGTTCTGCACTTGTCGGAAGGGTCACTGTAGTCTAGGTCACTATGTTTACTACATTGTTCATAACAAGCCGTCTTTTTCTTGACACAACAAATTGGCCGGCGTAGTTTCATGTGATCCATGCTTACTTTAATGAGTGTGAGAAAGACCCTGTACGGGGTTTGTATTCCCCAACAGTTACTGCAAGCGTTGTTGTGAGTTTTTGTCTCATATCAAAAATATAACAACTTAGCTGGCTATTGAACCACTCTTTTTGAGAGTGGGGATTTAGCCGTGCGGTTCTGTCTGCTGCCTCTCCGCTAGGCGACTGATGCCGTATGTTGTGGGTTCGAACCCGATTGAAAACTAGCCGTATTTTCTACCCTGGGTTGATAGTTCTGCTGGTGGACAGAATTGTTCCCGAGACTACTCTTTGCCAGTTATAGCGTTGTATTCATTGCTTCGCTTCGATAAAGTTTGTGTGTGCGATGTGTGATAGTGAGCGTATGTGCGTGAGTGCTTCACGAACTCTACAACGTGTGGAGCGGTCGCAGTCAGAAAAATGTAACAACTTAGCCGGCTATTGAACCACTCTTTTTGAGAGTGGGGATTTAGCCGTGCGGTTCTGTCTGCTGCCTCTCCGCTAGGCGACTGATGCCGTATGTTGTGGGTTCGAACCCGATTGAAAACTAGCCGTATTTTCTACCCTGGGTTGATAGTTCTGCTGGTGGACAGAATTGTCCCCGAGACTACTCTTTTGCCCAGTTATAGCGTTTTATCACATACATAGACCCAGTTATCCCTATAGCATGGCGTCACACTATAGGTATATGACTACGATGAATCCATATTCCACATGTGGTGGATATGGGACCCGGACTACTTTTAAAACGTAAACAAAAATCAGCTGTTCAGAACTTATTTTCAAATCCCTGAAATGCAAAAGTGGGAGGGTAATGAAACATAAGGAAATATGGAGTATTAAAATATATGTGTAGAATACAAAATACCGTCGATACTAGAATTTTTATGAATTTGTATTTCTTTGTCGTTGATTTCGATTGAAACGTTTGATTTGTACACCGCTGACATTTTAGTACGGTATGTTACCGGCATTTTGTGTTGTCTACCTCGTCAAAATTGCCCTTGTCGATGTCCACCAAACAACATAAGCATAACCGATAACCCAAGACACGTACCAATCATCCCTGCAGCAGTAAGAATGTTTTCTGAAGCAACATTGACGGGTTTCAAGTTCAACATCACGATCAATGCTGCCGCGGCAGTCAACCAGTCGAGTTCCGGGGCGAGCCGATGAAGCGAAGAGCGTACATCATTTCTGACAGCAATGACGATACTCCGGACTTGAGACTCATCAGAAGAAACGCTATTTTATTTTTCAAGAGCGACGAGTTCACAATGTTATAAGTACATTTAAACTTAAAGGTGCAAGCTATTGTTTTGTCCGTGCATAGTGTGCATCACGTACGTTGCCAGTATTGTATCTTGTTGTTGAACTTCCGTCGTCTCGCGTCTGAGCTAAGAAAGACTTGTTGCTTGTATGTAGTCTTACCGATTGAGTCAGAGCCGAACACTGTTCTTCATTATATTTAAACAAGCTCATTTTATTCGTAAAATATTAAACATACAATTGACAATTTCGTAAAACATAATAATTGTTAATTTTGAAAATTTCATACAAACTTTGCAAAGCAGAATTCTTTGAATGATGTTCGAATATTGACAAAAATAACCCATTCTCGCCAGCCGCGGCTGAGTGTCGCGACGTCCCGCTTGTACGTCCAATAATTTTATGAATGAATTTTCACTAAAATTGATGTTATAATATGTACCAAATAAATACCTTGCATTAAAAATCCATAGTCTTTCCTATTTCCGCTTGATTCGCACAGAAAAAGCACTACGAAAGACGCTAATTATCCATAGGAGCAGCCTCAACATGTTGAGCTGAGCGCAGTCAAGTCAGCTGTGACCCAGCACGACCGCATAACACAAGCGTATGAATTCTTGAAAAATACTCCCTCTCGTTTTTTCCCAGTAATTATCATTCCTGGAAGGTTTATTCACGGAAAACTGGGTCTATGCATGTGATAAATATATAATCCCCCCGTATTCCTCACTCGTGTGTCTGCGTCGCTGACTCGTGATTCCCCGTGTAGCGGCCGTATCCCCCCTCGCCTACGGCTCGGAGGGATACGGCCGCTACACGGGGAGTGCTTCACGAACTCTACAACATGTGGAGCGGTCGCAGTCAGAAAAACAGTCTGCACGACGACCGGGCTTTTCCGGTACTATTGCATGACGGGTAATATCGGCAAAAATGGCATCTTTCAGTGGCGTCATTAAAAGTAAACAAAAGACAGCAATATTCCCAAAATAAAGATGCAGTTTTCTCATAAAGTAAGGTATATTTTTACTGTTTTGAGATGGTAAGTGTCGGCTATAGGTCTGAAGAATATCGTCGACAAATTTTTTGGCAATATACATATTTTAAAATATAATTTTATCACTTTTCAATCGGGTAGCCAAAATTACTTGATTTTGAACGAACTCAACTTTCAAAACTTGTAATTTTTGGTCTAAAGAGTCAATCGCCAAACTATGCAGATTAAACGTACCCCATTGTCAATATAAACGTAAATAAAATCATCTGGGTCACTAGGCACGCGATCGTCTGCAGAAATGGAGCGAATTCACGTTTGTGAATATAGGGCAAAATATGAAAATTTTGTCAATTTTGTGGCATAATCTGCTGTTGAGGACGACGCTGGTCGAAAAAGGCTGCAAGTGTCAATTTTGGCATAGCTTCCACAATACGGTAAACGGGTGCTAAAGTCCCGCTCGCTCGGCTGGTGACCTCACTGCACGAAGAAATGGAGGGTACATTTTCTGTGGGGTTGACAGGACCTCTCTTTGAAACTTTGTAATTTTTGGTCGAAAAATCATTGTAGACAATTTAGTACGAAAAATAAGGCCTTGAGGTATTACTAATTATTTAAAAATGATTAATTTTTACTGTTGTTCATTAAAATGTGTTCTCAGCACTGTAAACTTTTGAGCGAAACAATGAAAAACCCTAAAATTTTCAAGCCGATTATGTTCCAACGTAAGTACCGTCAGAGGAATGCAAACCTCTCCAATCGGCAATGGTTTACTCCTGGCAACATACAACTTCATGTTACTCATCGGGGGCTTGCCCCCTCGTCGGTAATTGCTCTGATTGACACGATTTCGAGTAACTTGCAGTGAAAACCATAGATTGACACATGTCAAATTCAAGTCGTTAGGGCGCGAAGCGCACTACTAGCCAATCCCTTACCACTTCTTGAATGCAGATTAGCCGATTATTATTGCCCTCAAAGTATGACTCATCAGCTATGCCTTAATAAGGTAAAATAGGCGTAAATAACCAAGAAAACAGAGGATAACGACGTGGCGCGAAAATCGCATATGTTGTAAACAAATGCTCATGAATAGTATCATATGACATCTCAGAGCTGTGCCTATTGGTTTAGAGTCTAGACATAATGAGGTCATGCATAATGAGCTGTCGTGTCATGAATCATAGCTTGACTGGCGAGACACTCGAAACGCACGGAACTTGCATAATACGGAAGAACTCGTCGGCGTATGAGCTCATTTTCTTTATTAATGTAGTAGAGGTTGCTAATCACAACTGCATTCAGAGGTAAACTTGTGGTAGCCCGTATTTGTTGAAAAGAATCCTGACAACTAAAATTTCTGTCGATGCCACAACCGGTCTGCGATCGCAGGCAGTGTTGCAAGTGTTCGATGAGAAGGGCACTGTAAGTGAGACTACCCACAATTCCCCTTGATTTGTGTGCTCAGACATTATTTGCTAAAGGCTTCTTCAATTTTATCAGTTTCTGAACAATTTGAAACTTAAAATTTAATTTTAATATTATTGGTTAAAACTATGGTCCAAAATTATTAATTATGTTTAAAGTTCAGGAGTAAATTGAATAAGAATTCCACGTTTGAAGGTGCTAAAAATTGTACACTTGTCAAGGTAAAGTTATCAGCAACTAAGATGGTCTCATCATACCACCTGTCAGACATGCAAATTTCCTTTGTTACAATCATTCAAAAACATCAATACCCTTTCTTTTGCCAACACAGATGCTACTTATTCCCTCAGTTTCCTTGAAAATATTGCATATGGCTGTCAAAAAACTATGTTGACAAAATGACAAAATTGCTATCTCCTCCGCGGAAAAGGGGTTGATCTTCTCATTATTCACAGTGAGAAATTAGAGAATTATGATTATCAAAACTATGGTCCCAGAATTTCGAAATATGGACCAAGCTGTTCTGTGTACAGAAGAAATTTGCTTCAGTTAAGTGAGTGATCTCCGTGTGTACGGATCATGGAGAATTGTGGGTAGCCTCACTTACTGTGCAGGGGTCATACTGCTGCCCGTCACTGCCTGACAGGAAATTTACCTTCCAATATCTGTAATCAGTCGGATTACTCTCTATTAAACCAAACAAAATAATAGTCCCAGCCGTCGATTTTCCATCGAGTGTCAACGATCATCGATGGTATTGTCCATACAACGATGATCATATCCGGCATCCAAACACTGCCCGTCAGGAAATTGCGCTCCAAATATATATTGATGACAAAAGCTTTGAGACAGGATTCAGTCATTGTGAGTAAAAACAGACGCATATTTTGTAGCTTTCTATAAATATGGTAGTACTCTATGGGGTCTGGTACACAGCAGCTCTTTGATGTTTAGACATCGAATCTTGACAGTCAGTACGGCAGTCGACAGGTAGTTGGACCGGTCGGGAAGTTCATGTGATCGCGACATTTAGACCTTTCAATCTAGGTTTATTCTAGGAAAGCCATTTTTGTACCTATCTTCATTTCTACCGTAGAAAGATAATTAGCTTTAAATTTGATCCATAACTTTAAGAACGATGTGAGTTTCTGTTCTAATGTTTTGATGTTATAGCATCGACATCGGTCAACTCTCGTCGCAGTGTCAACCATTTATGCGCAGGGTGGGAAATTTAACTGTCATAGAACACATGCATACTGAGGTTGTCAACGTTTTCAAATCATCAAGAAAATAATTATTATTATTAAATAAATTACAAACAATATCAAATTATTATACAATATCTTCATATGATAACAAATATTAATTGCTATGTATAGCTTAGTGGGTGAACCCACCCATGAAAGAAAATGGTTTCTGACATGATTCGCACATGCCAATCACCCTCCAATACCCATCAAATCGCTAGTACCGGCCACACCTCAAAAGCCGGGTTATCGTGCAGACTGAAATGTAACAACTTAGCTGGCTATTGAACCACTCTTTTTGAGAGTGGGGATTTAGCCGTGCGGTTCTGTTTGCTGCCTCTCCGCTAGGCCACTGATGCCGTATGTTGTGGGTTCGAACCCGATTGAAAACTAGCCGTAGTATCTCATATCAAATTAGTCCACGTTTCAGTTCAACAGTATTTTCGAGTCCCCCAATGTAATATTATTATTTTCAGGTCATCCTTCAATTCTCCCCCACCATCAGTTGTTTATTAACGCCGCCGTTTGGTGTCCAGAGATGTGGAGAAATTGTTACAGCTGATATATTACACTGCAGCAGAAACGTACGTGGTCAGAGTTCACCAACGAAGCCAATTTACTGAATTATTGCCATACAAATATCTGCGCTTGGCGGAATAAATCTAGAATCCTTACAATTCAGTGTTTTTGCTCGTTAATTTATAATACTGGGCATGGTCTACGATTTATATTAGCTATTATCCAATGCCACGCTGTGAAGAGACCAGACGAGGTCGAAGTTCGCGCGCAGCACAAATGATACCGATTTATGATAGCGCCCTCTTATTACATATTAAAATCCACGACTAAAAATAGCGCAAGTCCTTCTACTAAGCAGACTCGTGCATTGAAGTGATCATTCCGCTCGATGAACACCAAGAGAGACAACATATAATTTCACGTAGTCCACGTTCTGGGCAAAATAAAGCGACTTTACAGTTTCAACACGGAACACTCGAAGTCTTGAAGGTAAGATAACATCTGATCTAGTGCACCTTGATATTTTAATGTGTTTTAGACCCAACTCTCGTTAAGGGAATACGTACTACGGGTTGCATTTTAGCGTCGATGAAGGTTATCAAGTTACTCTTTCTCAATTAACCATTGTTAGAACTGTATTTTATCTTTTAACGAAATGTGTAGTACATCTTATTAGCACTATTGTCGACATGTTCATTGGGATGGATTTGCTAAGTAACGCAGCGTCGAGAGGGGACGTCTTCTCGAATAGTTCACTCAATTAATTATCGGCGTTGGTTTCTGATTCTCTTTCAAGTCACCATACAACTGATTGATCACAGTAAGCGTCGGTTCTCATGGAGACTCAGGGAGCGTTGAGTTACTAAAGCGCGGGGGTGGACCGGCACAGTTTTCTTGCGCCCAATCAAAATAATATGACCCTCTACCCGAACAGACGAAAACGTTTGATTACACCCAACTTAGAAATTGATGATAAAAACCTGATGACCCCGCTCGCCATTTCTAGAGGAGGCGTTGATTTGATGTTATAATTTGTGTACCTTTCGTAAAATCTATCCGTACAGTAACTCTAACTTTTGACAATATTTCCGATATTTTTGTTCCATGTGTCAACCGCAGTCTTCGTCTACTTCAAATAGCATTGTAAAAAACCCGGTATTTTGTTCATCAATGCAGCTTGTCAGTATGTCATATGCATTGTTATTGTGGAAAATTAGATTCAAGCGTGCAATTGAATTTGATCATCAACACAAACAAAGGCCATACATATAAAGTCAGTGTCAACGGGTAAGCCTAATTCAAGCGCCACTGGCCGCGTGCCACATGCCGCTATTCACGATTCATGTTCTGCAGTTGAAGCTAGAAACAGATGCATTTTCACTCCAATTTACTTTATCGATCTACATCTACACACTGGTAGATCACCATTCGGGCCTCAACGGCGCCTTCTATACGCATGAAGTGGCGAACTGCGATATGTATGTCCTACATATAGAGGCACAGGTTACTGCACTAAGGGACTGGATCTAAATTACAGGCAGGGAGGTCAGGGTTTTCAAAATGACGTAAAATAGTGTCCCTTCAAAAGCGCTTGCAAGGAAAAACAGTGACCCTCCAAAATTTCCATGCGCAACAAACAGTGATCCTCCATGTATGTGTAACAGTCCCAGTCCATGTCAATAATATTTAGACCCTTTCTCTTGCGGCCATCTCGGATTTGAACACGAACATTGATCTTACTTGCATATACATTGATCAATCAAAAATTTGTTCTCTGACTTCGAAGACCATATGGCCAGGTTGCTACATTGCACACGTCAAGGTCTTAAGCCATGTCAATTTTGAGAAAATGATTTTCAAAGTATTATTTTTCTGAATTTTCTATGACCTTTTACCTGACCTACAGCTCTGCAGCTAACGTATGACTATATCTTATCCTATATAAAAGTTCATTGAGGTCAGGTATCTATTTAACGATGGCTTGTATATGGGACCAAAATACACACCTAAATTTCGGGGTTGCTATTAAACTTTGCCCCTCATATCATCCTGTAACTCATCAAATATGCGCATATCTAATCACGGGCTACCATATAAAGCTTCAGGTCTGATTTTTGGTGGATAGTTGTTGTTATGGAAGGGAAAATTTGCTGCAAAAATATCATGTGACCAAGACGACTTTTGACCTCGATTCACAAGTATGCATATATAAATCAGTAACTGCGAATGCTTCATCATTCATGAGATGAATGACTTTGTGGGATGAAACCCCTTTTCGTACCTTTTCGCACTCTATCGTTATACCTCAATTGGCTATGAGGATGTCCAATTCTAGGCTTGCCCACCTGCACTTAGATATCTCGAAACCCGCCCATTGCTTCTATGAGACTATAATCTTGAAATTATACAGGAAAGAACATGTCAGATTTATCTTTTTTCGCGTTCTGATTTTATTTTTTTTATTTTGCAAACTAGTCTGAAGAAGGTTTGTCCCTAAATTTTTGCTTTGGAACTTTTTCCTGTTTGTGACCACCCCTCTCGTGATCTAATTGTCCATCCCTAATTGGCACTGTTTTCTATATAACATGGTGTTTACCTCAACAAGTCTGTTGTATTGTCATAGGACTGATAGGAAATCCAGCAAACGCAGCAGGCAGCTCCTCCACTGAGTAAACTGATATGCCAATATTGGAAAGCTTCCAAAAAGAAAGAATACAATATTGTGGGGTGTAAAACATGATATGTTGTAGTCATTTTGTTTCCTTCTCACCTTTGGTATTGGAATTATAAATACAACAAATTGTGTTTTACTCCCCAATGAACTGGTTAGTAGTCGCAATGGTTTGTTCTAGTAAAGGCGTATCAGTTTACTCAGTGGAGAAGCTGCCTGGTGAGTTTGGTGGATTCCTTATCATAAAACAGACTCTTGTTAAGGTAAACGCCAGGTCATAGAGCAAACTGTTCAGCCAAGTTGCTGGTAATTACCTAATTTCGTGTGTCAATTACTCAGACTTCAGCTGTAAATGGGGACAGATGCCTTGGAAGGCATCGTAATATTCGATACACCAACAGAAGCCAAATATCTAGTCCAAGAGCTGCATGGATCCATGAGCACAGATATTTTGAACAGTTGTACTATAGTATAGCTTCAAACTTGCTTTAATGTGGCTTAGGCATCAGACGCTCTTTTCTCCTTATGTTTTCTATGAAAGAATTAACATAAGACATGCCTTAGCGATATACTATAGTGCGTTTTGTGAAATATGTAAATGCATTTAGGAATACTCTTGAATTAAGGTCTGGCATTTGATGGATATTCGAACGAAACGCGTTTAACAAAAGTTACTGGCTTTATGGTGATGATTTCGTGATGAATTGATCATACAGATGAGTAACGGATACAGCTACTTTATTTAACCATATAGGTTCACGAGAAGTATAGTCAATTGCAATATTTCCTTGGGGAAAACCTGATGAACGATCAGAATTTCACGATAACAGTTGTGCCATTAAGTGTCAAGGCTGACCCAAAGCTGTCACCAAATGTGTAATTTATTTTGCAAATTTAATTAGATTTCCTTTCGTGACAGTCTCGATGTGTGAGTTTTAAAATTGGATTGTAATTTGAATTGGCGGTTGAATGCATCAGATCATTACCTGGAAAAAGGTGCGGAAAGGGCTGGCCGCTTGATATCACGACGGAACGCACCACGTTGTGTTTCCTTTATATGCTGATAAACAAAGTGACGGTTCAACTGGTCTCCGTGTTTCTAATGATATCAATATCACTTGGTTGCAGGGTTTTACATGACGCGCATTTCTGCGTCCTTTACGCATAAAACCGGACGCAGGACCCCTCAAAAACTGAACTACGCGTCCCTTCGGACGCAGAAATATCTGTTGCTGGTGTATATTTTGTGAGCTGCTGAACACGCAAAACACATCCCAGTAAACCTTACCGACCCCATACTTTAATGGAATGCTCCGTAGTGCATTGGCCTCCACTGTTTGATGACCAATGGTACCCGCGGAAACAAATTTTTCAAAATGTAAAATGATTCTTAATTGGTCGATTTCTTGTTTGCGGCGATCAACACATGTTTATGCATCATCATGGCGGGTCGTATCAAACACCCAAAACAAGCCGATCTGCGAAAGTTTTTCGGCGGCTGCGGCAACAAGCACGATGCCAGGTTTGGTCGAGGCCGAAACAGCAGCTACGCCATGCGATACTGATACATCAGGTCCCCCGGCCAAGTCAGCAAAATTACGAACATTCAACAGAAGTTGGCTCGATAGATTTAAATGGCTTCGATATTCTGAAGAGCGAAACGTCATGGAATGAGATGTATGTTTGAAAGCGACTCGAGGAAAAGTCATCTCACAAGTGTTAAAATCCTAAGCGTGAGGTCACAATTTACTACTGCTCGCAAATCTGCAGAGGACCGGCAGTTGCAGGGTAAGAGTAACGAACTCGAGGCGTACGCTGCACAATTACGTACTGTTTATCTGATCGCTAAACGTGACCTTCCATGCAAAGTATTCA
Organism: Ptychodera flava; assembly: GCF_041260155.1. Lineage (NCBI taxonomy): Eukaryota > Metazoa > Hemichordata > Enteropneusta > Ptychoderidae > Ptychodera > Ptychodera flava. Next base: position 13,976,732 of record NC_091943.1, on the reverse strand, counting down.
CTGACATCATGCATCTACAGAATCTGAACGGCTTAGACATTGAATATTATAAACGTCCTCCGATAGTTATGGAGTTTGAAGAGTGTATTCAACGTGTGATCGAAGTCCCTGATTGATAGCATACATGCAAGTCTTAGTGATTTCATCGGCCTATAATGTTGGATGAGACTTGTGAACATAACCGTTCATAAGAAACTTGCCATATATGTTCGATATATTCAGAATGGCGAGGCGAATGTTTCTTTCCTCGGTAACCAGCAAATTACAGATGCCACTACTGCAGGGATCGAAAACGCCTTGATTGAATTTTTGACTTGGAAAGAAATCTGTGACGCGGCCGTAGACAAAATATATGGACTAGGAACAGACCGGGCGGCCGTTTTTGAACGGGTACGGGTTGGGTGCAAAATTAAAAGCCAGAAATCCCAACCTTGTTCAAGTGCATTGTGTTGCACATCGATTGAATCTTGCTGCTTCTCAAGCAGGCAGAGATATTGAATATTGCAAAGAATATCATAATATAATCCATTCATTGTATAAATACTTTAATGACTCTAGTGTGAGATATGACAAACTTAGAGAAATTCAAACTCTGTTGAATTGGAAGGCAAAACAAATTACTCAGCCTACATCTGTTCGCTGGTTGTCGGTTGAATCAGCTGTCAAGATGATTTTCATCAGTTTTGAGCCAATTGCCTTGGCACTTGCAAGTGACAAAAAAGGGGAAAGGCTGATCGGCTGTTGAAATTTGTCTCCAATTCATTGTTTCTGCTATTCACCGCCTTATTGATTGATGTCCTTACTGTGATTGGAATTTTGAGCCTTTTACATTTCACAAAGATTCTGTCAACCTATCCCATAAAGTGTTCAGTCTACTAAGGGCACATTGAATACAATGACTAATGATTCACACACTGTCAGAGAAGTCTTTAATGATTTGGGTGATGTTCCTGGCAATGGTCAGAAAGACACATACAAAAACATTCGAATCACTTACAATCAGCCACTCAGACAGAGGTTCTGTACTGTGAGAGAAATTATATCAACAAACTGCTGCAGTATTTAGATAGCAGATTTCAAAATGATGAGATGAATATTCTGGAATGTTTTGATGCAATTCTAAACCCACACAGATATCCTGAAAATTTGGCCAACCTACCTGACTATGGGGTCAACCAGCTTGATCAACTGTTGAATCATTATACAATACACCAGGTATTGATGCTGATAGAGCTAGGGCACACTTTCTGTTTTACAAACACTTCACAAGATCTTATAGGGACGCACTGAATTTTGATATGTATATCAAGCTGTTGCCAACTGATTTTACAGAGGAGTATCCTGATTTTGCCATTCTTGCTAAAATTGCTCTTGTCATACCAGTGTCCTCTGCCCCATGCGAGAGGGGCTTTCAGTACAAAATGCCATCAAACAGAGGGCACGAAATAGACTCAATCCTCAAAGGCTTAATAGACTAATGTTCATCAAACTGGTTGGCCCCATCATAGATGATTTTGACTTCATGAACACTGCTAGGTTATTTGCTGAAGGAGCTGTTGGCAGAGTGTGAACTCAAACCTACTGGACTTGCTAGGTGAATGCCATTTCAGAGTATGAAATTACTTACCTTCTTGTCAATTTGACAAATTTGAATACTTGTTCAAATTTCACAACATTGTGAACTTGTCATTAAAGTTATGAGATCATTTTAATCATGAATAGTGTTCTTTGAATTGATCAATGAGGGCCCTGAGCAGTATGAACTAGAATTTTCATGTAAGAATTATTTTAAGAAATGTGCAACCATTTGCCGTGTGTTATAACACTAATTGAACACAGTGAAGACCATTGCATGGATAAACAATAAAATATTCTTTTGAAATAAATTGGGACCCCCATATTTTGATGTAGGACTCCCATTTTCTAACACCAGGGGTCCCAGGGACTCTCAAAAGTAAAAAGTGATGTAAAACCCTGCTTGGATAGGAGACCGATTGAATCGCCATTACACACTGGCTATGGTTTTTGGCGTGTACCCGCTCCCCCTTTAGGACTTCAATAGCTGTAGTTGGATATTCTATCTGTGAAACATTGCTTTATTACAATTACCTAGACAAATAGCGCATTTTCTTCGAAACATGTTATGCTGACAAAAAATTTCACAGAAGGCTTTGTCGTCTGGTATCAAAACGATACTGGCAATGGGTGATTTTTCTTTAAGTTTTACAATGCTTGAAACAAATGTTGTCGAAGGTTTTGTAATCGTATAAACATTGCATCAAACAGACCTTTGACGGCGAATCGTCACTATTGCGTGCATTGTCGATTTGAAAGGGCATTGTGTGTGATATCTCAAAAAGGAAAAGAAGTTGACATACAGTGCCATTAAGTGCCATTAAGTCCGAAGCCCTTAATTTAATTCTGCATTCCAATATTCATGACAGCAAACACGAACATCTGACTAAATGAATTTAAAACATGAGAGAAAAAATCAAACCGAAAATGAATGGTACATTTTTTTTTACTTCTGGTCACAAAATATACTGTATCCACCGTACAGTGAAGAAATAAGGGTGGACGCGCAGACCGTGAAAATGTATTTAGTAGGCGAGAACGAGACGAAATTAAAAAAATACTTAGCTCGGCTTTCCCTTTCCTTTCATAAAGTCCATAAACAATCGTTATTGGTAAGTATGGAGAGCCCTGTGCCGTTTGTAACAACAACAAATTATAACCCCATTTTTGTGAGCAAATTGCTTTCAAGAGACGGGTTGCCCCAAAGAACGGACATTCTGACTCAAATGTGAACTATACCAGACAAACGACGGACGCATTAGCTTTAGAGAATAGGTCACACTGGTGTACGTCCGCCTGAGTCATCTCTTTATTTTTAGAAATAGTAAATGAAATACCTCTATCGACCAGTCCTCACGAAATCGTTTAAAATTGAACAAAATAATTAACTCTATGACATAGCATACATAGTTACGCATTACGTCAAACAGTGAAAGCGCTCTGTTTCAGTACCATATATGACACTGAATTGTGGCGTCCACTCGTGATTTTGTGCGATGAAAATATAGTAAAGTCACTACTTAAAAGCACACGATTTAAATGACCTAAAGTAGTTTTAAATGTACTATATGCCGTTTGTGAAAAGATTAAAAAAAATGCAGACCATGTCCCATATATCGGATATTGATGGTAAGTGACATGGCCGTTGTTCATACAATCATCAATGATGAACTCAAAATGTTTTATTTACTCAGTTCAGTGGTACTTTCTATAATTTTGTCAAAATAACGCAGGATAGTGGTCTATAAATCAGTGTAGCAGTATTTTTTGCACAATTTGTTTCAAGTGAAATACATTGCATATGCAATGGTGCGCTTTAATAAGACGTACTTACCAATCATTTGGTGTATGTTTTTGAGGCAAATGTTGTTAAGATGCAAATATAGAAATATCTTATATCACTCTTGTAAAAATTTTCATCATAATTTTGTCATGGCAGAAAAATAGGATGTCCAATGCTAGTAGAATTTTGGGAAAGCTCTTTTGGAGTGTTGTATCGTAGTGTTGTATATGGCTTTTTAAGCTGAAGGTAGTGATTATAAGGGAAATTGCACAGTTTGCTTAGTCACATAATTTAAGGAAAAGGAAAAGAGCAGATCGTTTTGAGTGTCAAGCTAAATGCGGTTTGCAACAAACTTCAAAATATGTTGGGAACACATAGCTTGTGGTTATATGGTAGAATTTGATGGGTTCAATGAGATTAAAATAATTATAAATATGGCAAACCTTTCAGTACAAAATTCAAGATGTTGATTGGTAAGTGTATTAAACGTGTTGTCGAGAATGAATTAAAGGTATACAGTCACCTGTAATCTAAATATGCCTATATATGGTCAAAGGGGCGTTCCTTGGTATTCAAAATGCCCATGGTAGGGCGCTGTTTTTAAAAAGCGGCCACCCGCTTAAAATCTGTGATTGGTTAGATTTCTCTTTCAACCGTAACTGTGGCAAAATTGGAACAGGTGACAGTATACCTTTAATGTGTATACAAATTATAAAGAAATGTGAATACGCAGGAAACATGACACAATATTTATCACTGCATGAAAACCCAATAATACTTACTGTATAAGCATGAATTATTGCCTGTATTTTAACTAAATAGTGCATATATAGATGAATACAGTCAAGAATCCATTGCTTGTATTCAGAAAGCCTGTATTCATGTGAATTCACGAGTATTATTCTATAACACAGGCAACTCCTTGGAGTGAATTTATCTGTATTATTGCGTTTTGATGCAGTTTATAGTGGGATACGTTTGTGAATGTGGTGTTTTCTGCAAACGTCTGTAATTCGTTTCTTTTTTGTTGTCCTTTTTTCTCAAAAACTTGATTTGTGAAACTAAGGCAATTTTCAACAAAAAAGTAGAATAGAACAATTAATTTTGAAGTAATGAAGTGCAGAATTATGAAAGACTACACAACAATTTGGAGGAAAATATGGTTTTTAACTGATTAGCTGCACGAAAAGACATTTTTAAGGACAAAAGGCATAACAGGAAAAGGAAAATGATGCCATGTATTTTAAACGGGAAGTTACAGGACCATGGGCGAACAATAGGGGGATTACTGCAGTGATGCAGACATTTGAATACACTGGGAAGAATTTTTCAATCCCTTTGGCCGTATCATAAATTTGAATAATCACGATGGGAACATTTTTCAGTTTAATTTCGACTCAAGTTTAGTTGCTATATGTTCACAGACATCATATGCAAGATTCAATGACAATGAACACCTTAAACATGCAAAATTACGGAATTTCGGGACTGAACACGGGACGACCAATCAGTAGCGTGGCATTTGACATTTGCATAGATTTACGATAATCCGACTTTCATAGGGGAAATTCCTCTTTAACTCACAAAGGTTTTATTTCTCAAAATCGGTGAGATGGTGTAATTATTATTATTAAAAAAATGAGCGGAAAGTAAATAGCAACTTTCTATTATCAAAGGTGGTTCGATTCCTTTTTTTGAAAGATAAACTTGTAGCAAATATCTACGTGTAAAATACAGAATCAAATCTTATTATCTCTAGTTTGCAATCCCCAAAAGTATATGCCCCATGATTTCTATTGATTGATTGATTGATTGATTGATTTGTTCGTTTGTTTCCGTGTGTTTTTTTCTTTCTTAATCAATAATTTGTTTTTCACGAATGGATTTGTTGAAAAAAATGAAGACCTTGAATTTTATTGAATTGAATTGAAGCTGAAAGAAGCATTGCAGGAGCCGTTATTTTGTAATTTTCGAAAACAACAATTACAAATAATAATCGTTTACAAACCGACATGTCATAATTGCCACATCTCTAGCAAGCCCACGTGCTGTAGAAGTCGATATGTGTATAAATATTGAGATGAACAAAAACGGGGTCAATTTTAACTAGATTATTCGTTATGTATTTTGACTGTTCATAAAGCTACACCTTGCTAAGGACATCCCTTGAGCATTGATAAAAAGTGGCCTTAAATTAATTATTTGAATAATTAATGGTGTTTCTGGTAATTCATATTGCGCAGTTACCAACCACCCAATGCTTCAGGTAAAGTGCAATTCATAAAACGCCATGCTGTTTCTCTGAAAAAAGAATTGGATAGGTTTTGCACAGTATCAGATGGTAGTAGTCCGACCGAAATGTTATAAACAACCTTTGAAGACTTTTGGTTTGATAGTATGAAAATTCCATATCATGCAGTTTTGAATCTAGGATTGTAGAACCAAGGGACCTTTGGCCCCTCGCCATTAGAATTATTAAATTACTTTCATTATAGTACAAGCTAGCAGGATGTTTACATTAAAAACATTGCAAAGATATTTAAATCAATAAAAAAGAGCAATTCGAAGCAAAAACATTGAAAGTTTTTTTTTCTTTAAAATCACCAAATCCAGAAACAGACTGATCGATCTGTATAAAACTTGTTGTTTATTTTCACAGCTGATAATGAAACGGGCATTGTCATTCCGTATTTCCAAGGTCCGCCATCTTGGAACCGTTGATCTCCACTCTGTAACGAAAAAAGGATTGTAGTTGATATTGTATAAATATGCGTTTCCTTTTGGCATCTGATTTTATCATATTAAAAACGGTACGAATATTTCCATGGCCTCGCCCGAGTATGGATTAATCAGTCAATGACGTGTCGACTCGGTCCCATAATATATACATACCCCTTTAAGTTAAACTTTGGCTCAAAGGTACAAGTAACCTGCAGCCTGGGTATCGTTTATGCACTCAAAGTTAAAGTTACATAACCATTGTCCATAGAAGCATTTTAACAATCATTCCAATCAACGGCATTGACAAGACAACAAACTTTCTGCTGGTCTAGTACCGAAGTTGATCGTTACGTACGCCATGCGTATCCACAGCAATGAGGTCATCTGCATGGACTCGACACACAGACACTTGAATTTAGTGACTGTGACATGACAGACTTTAGGTCTCCGTTTTAACAGGAACAGAAAATGTCTCACCTCAAAATGAAATAAAATCTAGTCAATAGCAAAAGGAAAAGGCAAGTATGTTCCTCTACACTAACGAATGTCTATAGCTTTGCTGGTGTATCCCTTCGTGTACACGGTTTTGATGGGTGTGCAATGCTCTCTTAGGGAGGTTACCAATTATTTCAGATCGCACAATATCACGTTAGATCAATTTCATCAAGGGCACAAAGTGTCCAATTGGCACAAATTGTCCAATTGGCACAAAGTGTCCAATTGGCAAAAAAGTATCCAAATTCGGGTAACAATAAACATTTACCTATCAATCACTTTACCAATAGAAATGTGTGCATAAGGTCACTTTTAAAATACTTTATGGCATTCACTTTGAAAGTTAGGAGTTTATTGGTGTTATACCTCTGATGTTGTTCTGTTGACCTAAGGAAACTGAAGAAACGCCGAGAAGGCGACTACAGCGAGGAACAGCAAAGCAGTGCAATAAAAGAAGTTGATCGGTCAACTCTTACTTCACAATGGTTCGGCCAAATAGCACTGTTAATAATGATGTTTGAAGACTTGTTAATGAGGCAGATTAATCGACAGTTACTTTGCCGTGCAATGAGAATACTCTTGACGCTACAAATACTGTACATCCATTTTATAACAATCATTGTGTTGCAAAGTTCACGCAGATGTGCTCTCTCTCTCTCTCTCTCTCTCTCTCTCTCTCTCTCTCTCTCTCTCTCTCTCTCTCTCTCTCTCTCTCTCTCTCTCAGAAATGACGAGTACTATTCCAACGATAACACAGTTAACGCCAACTCCGTCAACTGAGATGGATGATTACACCGATGGCACCGATATACGTTACGAACTCCTACAATAGATGACAGTGTGGTCAAAATATTGACAGTAATATTCAGTGTCGGTGTTGCATTGTCTGTGGTGGAGAATATCGTGGTCGTTTTGGTTTTAACACATGCGAAGAAGAAGAGGAAAAAATCTTTTAATCCGTTGATCTTCAACCTCGCGATTTCTGATTGGACTCTGAGCCTTGTGTGCCTACCATTTCTGTTTACGAGCACTGTCATGGGAGAGTGGATATTTGGTTTCGCCATGTGTAAACTGGTCTCCTACTTACATACGGTAAGTGTACATCTATCTTATTTCAAGCCCTTGCTGTAGAAACGATTTATGTTTTATTGTTGGTAAGTTATATTTTGTGTTATATATGCATTTTTGTTGTTTTAAATTTTGTTTATTCTTAAAAGTTGGAGGTGAGACTTTCTTATGGAATTAATGGGTACTGTGGTTTTTCTCAACATTTTCATTTCGCGTCGTTTCATCTCGTCTCGCTTCATCTCGTTTCATCTGGTCTTATGTGCACACAGCTCGTTCCATGTTTTGGTGTCGACTGATGTTAATATTAGCGAGTGTTCATTATGTCTGCCTGAGGATCCTTGTGTGTTGTTTTATGCAAGGAGATTTTCAACAGTACCTTAAAAGCGTTGATTCCATGATACAATAGATATGAACAAAATACAACATAAACTCATTAAATAATAAGTGTTAATATAGCTTGGAGGTGATCATGCGCGGTATATTTAGTATTTTACAAGACAGATCAAACATCTCCGTCGAGAATCAGAGTCTTCGTGTTGATCAGCCTTCATTTCATTGGATCAGGATGTCTCAAAATTCATTATTTATAACTGACACACAGTAAAACCACTCAGAATCGTCATGTCACCTCTGTGTATTATAACAAGGTTTTTGTGTCCAAAGTTACTGACTTTCTGCTCGGTGGTGTTGCTCTTCTATTTGCATATAGCCCAGTATTACAACTGTCGTTTTCCGCATCATCTGATACTTGAAGTGCGAAAATTTGGCATCCCATTGTGCATAATGTATTAATAAACATCCTCCCAGTATGTAGATTCAGAAATGTTGAATCATTAACTGCTAATAATATCAATGTTGCTCGGATTGCACTCCATACATATTCGCTGCGATGCTTTACCTTGCCTTGCATTGCATTGCAAAGCTTTAAATGCTTTTGCCTTTGTATGAATTGCTCTCTTGATTTTGCCGGACAACTACGTCTTCTTAAGACAGAAAGCAAATGTCATCTTTTGCTACGCCATGTACAAATACAATGTAACTGATTTCGTCTGATAAGTTTGCGAGCTTGCCTTTAGAAAGAGAATGCGTTCAGCAATTTCATGTTATTTCGAATGTGGCCATGTTCAAAATCTGATGAGACACAATTAACAATACTTAATATTTCATAAAATTTAATGCTTATATTGAATCCTCCTTGCAGGCATCCGAGATTGTCAGCATCTTCACATTGGTAGCGATATGCATAGAGCGATATCGAGCAATAATGTATCCTTTGCTAACACAGGCGAAGAAAAGGCACAGGATTATTGCTATCATCCTCATCTGGATTGCAGCCCTTGTCATCTGCTGCCCCTACCCTATCTTAAACCAACTGTATTATTACCCCCTTGTTGAGAACAGAACCGCTGCCTTGTGTAGCAATAGTTGGCCAATGGTTGGTGCGGTTGACGGTAGAAAAGTGTACATGTGGATCGTCTTTCTGCTGATGTACATCGGACCCCTTCTCATACTCGGAATTTGTTACTTGCGCGTTGTTGCCAGGCTGTGGTTGTACAAATTACCTGGGTCTGCTGACGAGAAAATGGAAGCACGATCCAAGCAAAAGGTATGTTCTAAACACCATGCCATGATTACTTATTTCTCTTGTAGAATCTCCTACCTTGTCAGTTAAACTGAAGCCGACAGGAAGGAGACACATACATTGTGGTTGTGCTTCAATCTGCACCTGATCATATCCTTGCAAATTATGAACATTTTTGCCATCTTGCGTACTCTGCAAAATGCAAATAAAATTCAGTCGTTTAAAAATATTGATTTTTAACACTTTAACCAAAGAATATGGCAGTATAAGTAAGTAGATTTGTCCCATCATTTGATAGCTAGCATGATTGAAGTAGCCCTAACACCAGTTCAACTATGTAGCAAAAAATGTAGCAGCCAGGGCTGAGTCTACACTAGATACAGTAGTTAAGTAGTTACAACAACTCCGTATGGCCAATTCCGTGAGCGGCTTATCTGTGCCAGTGATACCAACTGGGCTCATATTTTACTGTGATAAATATTACTGAACATCATTAAGCTAAAATAGAGATCAACAATGCGGCTGAAAATTATACCCCTCATCGCACTAATGAAGACAAGTAAGCAAATGGCAAGCTTGCTAAACAGTGGTAAATGGCAATTTACTAACAGTGTCCGTACCAGTGCATCCGCAGCTCTTGGCCTTTTTTGCCAATAATCTCATACCAATACCTGGGTCTAAGAGCTGACAGTGCACTGGCTGAACTTGATTTAACAATATTCAACCTCTACGATGGCAGGATTCTTGCAAAATTGTATCACAAGCTTCATTGGTTATTCCCATGTACAAAGTTAAGAACATAGAGGGAGTTTGATCTGATGGTTAATTGTATTGCCATCAGGACACACACAGCTGAGACAGACACTATAATCATTGACATAAATGAGGGCAAGGAAGACATATTGTTCTTTTGGGTTTCCCTATGGTTGCCTTCCCTGCCGCTGGTCTTATTACTACCAAAAATGTTAAATAGGGAGGAATATATATTTTGCACACTAATATAGAATATAGAAGATGGTGGTGCCCCACACTAGCAAGGTGAACAAACGACTGGGGAAGTTCAACCATAGCCTGACAGGCTGATAGGTACAACTACTTGACAACTTACTGTACAACTTAGCCCGTTCATTGAACCACTCTTTTTAAGGGTAAAAGAATGGCAGAAGATGAACTTTTTCAAACGAATGGAATGTATTTATGTTTTTCAGAATAAGGATGACGAACTTTTGCAAGGGTATTGAGTGCTTCAATTAATCCATGATATTGGAAATAGGTTTATATTCCAGGTATATGGTAATGTATATGTTGAAACATGAGCTTCGCTAGCTAAGAAGCAAGTTTAGCTCAGTGTTCTACAAGTGACATCACGACAGTGGTCCTACTACTTTACCGGCATAAGTAGCGTAACTAGAGCCTTACAAATGGTGTTCAGCCATGGGAGGCACACTTTTTTGAGTTACTTGACATTCAATTGGTCAGAAGAGGTTTTGGTCAGCTATTCAGGAGCAGGACACATTTTGATAATTTTCAAAATTAGACTTCACCGTAAGCAAGAAAACTTAGAGCCTTGAGAACCTCCGCATAAAATTGAAGCTATTTATCTGCCGGGTGTATTTCTAACTCAGCTGCGATGTGACCGTCGAGTTTCCTTTTGCGATTTTTTCCAATGATACTTCCTACGTTGTCATTAATGATACCTCGAAATATCTTTGTTAAACTTCTTTTCGGGATAATGTTTATCTCCTGAAAAACGTTCCCTGTAACAATGGCTCAAGTAACTACAGCTGCCAGTCGAAGAATCCTGTTTTAGATATGGTTTTCCTAAGTGTCCCATTTCTGTCTTTAGCTACATCATTGACAATAGTCAATGAAGTTAAGTCGGCTTCATCATAAAGTAGGCTAACATTTGCTTGTATGTCTTAAACTGTGTTTTTCTTCATTAAAAAAATATATTAAGCTTAAAAAAATAAATTAAGCTTTATTCACCGTCATAAATCGCATTTAAGGCATAGTGAATTCTTAGTCTGTGGTCCCTCCATTGTTCATTTGCTAGTCTACCTTTGAGAAAACCCCTAATGCGAGAAGTTCATGTCAATGGGCCTGTGCGATGTATATGTTAGCTATGCCTTTTACCAATCTTTTACCTGCCAACAGGTCACTTAAAGTCCCTGTTGTTCAGTTACGTTTTCATACAGACTTTCAGCTCTATGAAACACCTTCTCTAGATTGCAGAATAGCTTTGGTGTAGTTTTGTTCAACATTCATCAACTTCGTCGCTGGCAACTTTTCTTGTTGTGTTTGTTGCCTTGGAGATTAAATTAGGGAGGAGTGAAAACAGTACTTAGTTATTGTAATCCTAAATTTCTTAACAACTTGTTCAATATTTCGGTACTAGTTGTCACAACCCGTAGAAGTATTTCTCCACATTGGTTCAAAATACATGTATTCAGAAACCTGGGAACCCAAATGAAGATGTACGCCATAATTGCATTAACTCTAAGTTGGTAAATATGCAAGTGTCTTCCAAAGGGAGCTAGTCACCCCTTCCCCATCAAGCAATTACATGATTGTAGAAGGCGTCAAAATTTAATATGATTATCAACATTTGCACCTATCTCCTCCTGTGTGCAACTATACTTTAATAAGAAAACTAAATTTATTCTTACCACCTCATAAAGTCTCTTCTAATCACCAAAGTAATCGTAAATGCGGTACTTTTTTATACATATAGTTCTTTCGTCACTGGAAAATCTTGTATTGTGCTATATATGACCATCCGATATTGATGAAACTGTCACTGCGATGCTTACTCTTTGATATCAATATCATCGCTTTTCTTCGGCTCTTGTCTTCTGTTTCAGTTACAATGTTTCAGTACGACCGCTGTATAACAAATTGAAAAAAAAAGACTTAAGCATACCTCCTATTCTTATCGTTTTTATCGTCATCTCAAAATCTCTGAAATCTTGAAGTGCCATTTGATGAACCGCCTTCAGTTCCAGTGTATAAGACCATTGTTGGTACACAAGATGGTCAGGTGGTTCATCATTGCTCATTATCTCAGCTTTATCAACACCCCACAGGTCTTTCAAATCATCTAGTGCTATGTCTCGAACCTCGTTTAGTTCGTGTGTATCAGAACGTCCAAGGTACATGAGATTGTAAGATTTTCCAGCATAATTCTTTTTTACACTTATCAACATCTCCAAATTCTTAAAAATCATACAGATATACATGTGGGACTGGTTGAAACTGGCCGGCTGTCAAAGACTGGAATATGTCCCTTTAATCCTCTATCAAGTCAAGCGCAATGGTCCCTGAGCTCAAGCAGACAAATAGAGGGGAGGTTATATTTGAGTAGTTATGACACAAATAATAGCTTCTATCCGTCACATCCTCAACATAGCACTTGACTACTGTTAAGTGTGTTGTCATTAAATATGTTTGCGTAGATTTATACTGTTAAAAGTATGACGTCTGTATCGCTGAAAATGTGTTTTTTCTAGTCTCAAGTCTGTTGCTAAAATGCATTTAGAGCAGAAAAATTGAAAAAGAAAATTTCTCTCCAGAATATGCACAACTGAAGATTGCCTTTTATATAGTTACCAACAATTACCACTGCCTTACTCACTGATATTACTTTTTCTATCTCAGGCAATAACCAGCATCCTCTTTGCTGTGATCATGTTCGCCATTTGTTGGCTTCCTATACACCTCTTCAGAATGGTGGCACTCACCCACAGAACAGATTTCTTAGACACTCACCCAATGGCAGTCAATATAATAAAAGCCAGCGGATACATTTGGTTGATTATATCAGATGCCGTGTTCAATCCAATCATATATGCTTTCATCAGTAAGGGTTTCAGGGTAAATATTGCATGCATCATTGTATATTCCAGTATACATTTCTGATATAATAGCTCAAATGATATCTATTTGGCATATCTAAGAATTATGTTGAATGTTTGTTAAAAACTAGATGAAGTAATTAATATCAATTGGCTGTGCACCTTGCAATTCGCTCTACATATATTGGTGTATATCAAAACCGGTCGAGGCAAATATATACTGTCACATATTAATTAGCTTCTTTGAATCATTTTGAAATACCACTTGCAGATAAATCCTCAAAACAAATTCATTGACGATGTCGAAAGCAAGGCTTAAATACTGTTATGTTTTATCAGACATTAGTGTCCTGAAATAACACTCAGTGACGATGGAAGCATGTAGGGAAGCCCAGGCTTACCTTGTCCTTAGGCCTCAATTTCATTGGAGAGAAATGACTACCCCATGATTCCTTTCCATATTCAATTCTAACCTGCAGTAAGACAGGTGTACAAAATGTTTGTATGAATTTAACGATGGGCACAGGCAATTCCACTTTTGAGACTACGCCCACGAAAGAATGTAAAATATTACATTACATCCTATAATTATCTTCTAATGCTCTTCTCTGAGATTTCTTTCTATGTTACCTGCCAGATCGATTTGTGTCCTGACAAGACCACAAAATGTGATCACGTTTCACTATATAAGACGTTTTACTTAGAATACTTTACCTGGCACTCATTAATGGCAGCCTTTGGATTCTCTTCTTTCCCAGCGTGACTTCTATCGCATATGCTTATCTTGTCGAGGATTCATAAAGCGACAGGATGAGGAACCAACCGTGGACAGCCGAAGTCGTGAGAAACGTAGTCGGCTTACTGAGAGTCTATCCACCGACAAAACTAAATTACATCAGTCTCAATTGGAAACCTTGGTTCCAGACACGGAAGCAACGACCATGTAATAATCTATATCACCTAAAAGACAAACAAAATCCATGATTCGATGATTGTAACTCGACCCACTTGGAAATGTCGTGTAGATGACGTATATGTAACTTATTGTGAATGATTCATTACCAATTGTGTTTCTTATATCGCCTTGTGTTATATGGCTACTGAACTTCAGTATGGTATTGATAACGTCTATAAGTCCCTCAAACATGGCTACAAAAATTTGTGAGAACTTTGCACAACACCAATTTACTGTGGGTGTCAATGTACATTTTTTGCGAGATACAATTCAATATAGAATTTTTGTCAAGTAAATTTTTATTCCCATTACACAGACTTACGTATGCTGATTTTGCTAAATTTTGGCTATGACTAAATGCGAAATAATATAAAATGTTTATAATATTATAGATGCAGCTATATTCTTAAGAAAGTCGTCTAAGTAATTGTTTCCCTGTCTAGCGTCACCATGAAAATATCTGAACGGCTTTATTGGAATTACAGTAAAATTATCAGTATCGTACATTTTTGGCAATTATTATCATTTTAGTTAACATCTTATTCTTAGACACCACTGTCGTAATTGGAAAACGAGTTGAAAATTAATATCTAACATCATTGGACTGTTAAAATGTGTTTCACAGAGATTCACATGCTTTGTTCATTTTTCCCTTTTTTAAAAGTAGTTAAAATTTTCAGTCAAAACATTTGTAAAATTGTTTGAGTATAACACAGTTAATAGTTCATTTATTCTTTGATACTTTTTTACGAAGGATTTAAACAAAGGTAAAAAATTTCATGTGGTAAATATGGATGTCAATTTATTCAACGATTAAACGTATATGCCTATCTTAGAGTGTTTTTGTTACGAGATTTTCATTATTAGTACGTTAAGTTAGACATTTCTGAATTGATTTTGTTCTTATTAGGGTAAGGTAATTTGCCAGGTCATATCACATTGCATGTTAATTTTTATAATAAAGTATATTATAGTTACCTACGGGTAACTTTACTTCACAGTTTTTGTGTCCAGGGCATCAAACATATGTTTATTTCTTTAAAAAAGAGTACGAGAATAGCGCACTACCAAACATGTATTCGTTTTACGGAGTGTTCTCCTTTCCTTGGGGTTTTTCACATTTTTGCATAAGAATTACTCACCTTTTACTTGAACAATGTCGTTCACTGACTCAGACGGAAAATGCACCTTCTTTCTCCAGCTTGTTAAGTTTCGTTTTGAAGGTTCTGGAGTAAGTGTAGTTTTCATCTTATTAGTTTTGTTTCCGTTAAAAAAAATTCCAATGGAGTTAAGAGATGGCGATCATTTTCAATTTCAAATACTAGTATCTGTAAATGCTCATCTACTACCAAAACTTTAACGATGACCACCGATTTATGTTATTTTTTGTTAAGAGAATGGTCGAAAGTTAAGAAAGGTTTTCGTAATGATTAAATCCTTTCAATTTGAGTAACGTGATACATTAAACGTGTTGTTACTATGTGCTATTATGTGCATGTACTCACTATAATTGTATTTTGTATTACTGTTGTGACTTAGAATTGGCGAGGTATGTGTCATTTTTATTACATTATAGACTGAAAAATGCGAAGCCATAATAGTATTCACGACTCTGCAAATATTTGTGATGTGCTCGAAAATACTGATTGCTTGTGTACAATAATTACTCATTTCAAGAATTTTACATTAGATGTACTCAAAAACTAACAGAAGGGATTATAATTAAGCAATAACCCCAACTGTAGTAGGGTATTAGGCGGGGTTATTGGTATTATATTATATCAACATGAGTGCCTCTGTCGTCCTATTCTGGTATTCTCGTCACTTTATGCCCCAAATGCTGAAAACATGCGTCTTAGAGGTTGAGCGTCGGAAATTCAGCATCCGAGACCGAGCATTGGGATTACAGTGACAACACACATACATTACTTTCATTTAAATTGCATTTAATGCGCATTAAAATGCAATCACTAACTTGCTGCAGACACAGAAAACGGGTAAAAAGCTCAAAGCAAAATAAAAAAGCAAAAAGAATCGTAAATTTTCATAAGAACAGTAGTCCTGGCTGTTTTGCCATTTTGACAATAGATTTGTCTCATTCTGTACCGTACGCGTCAACGGTCGCAACATTTAGAGGTGGTAGTGTTATCTGGTTATATTTGGATCGGTTTCCAAACCCTGACTTGAGTTTATGTAGTCAAGAACATTCTGAAGGTCATTTAAGTTCACATTAGGGGACGACTGCATTAACTTGCATGGTACCTGAAACCCGAGTCCTTGCCTGAGCAACTCGGGTGACAAACAGAAGACTTTTAATCCCCAAGGTGTGAATGTTCCATTGTTATGTTTATCTAATCCAGCTGGTGCTATTGTAGTGCCATTGTAGGAAAGGCAGGTCTGTGAAATTGATCCTCTAGGGAAGTAGGGTATTCCTAAGTTAATGGAGCCTTCCCGTAATGATTCACCTCCATGACCTTGAATTCAATAAGTCATGTTCAGAACCTTCTGGAAATTCATGTTGACTACAAGTGAAGATATTTTTCAGAACAACAATTAGCATATCAATAGAAATTCTAGATTGTTCTGATATCTTATATAATTATTTAAGTATAAATACCGGGACGGTACAGATGTTAAAATATACTTAAGGATCATTTAAGCAGTGTAAATTTCAAGATTTTTAAAGACCTTCACTCTCATGCTGGATTGTATCTGTGGACTTTGCACGAACAAACCTCAAGCCTGCAAGCCAAAGATTTCTTACTCATCAGTCTGTCTGACTCACCTCTAGAGCTTTGTGCCGTCTGAGGTGAGATTAAGTAGCCTGTAAACTTTTACAGTTTGTACTTTATCCCTTGACTTAATGATCGTTTTTTTTAAAATAAATTTTGCTATAAGGAAAATTGCTTACTTCACCGTTTTTTCCGACTTAACAGTACAGCCGTGCCGTTTTGATAGATACTTTCTGTGATTTGGACGTTAACTGAACCACAGAACGTGCAGATTTGAAATAATCCAGAAGTGACATGACTTAACCGTGATGAACAGTTGTGCAGAGTAAGGTGCTCTATTCAGCAAGAGCTTGACGCTTATTCCGCTAGTGCTCTTTGATGCCAACTTTCATCGCAGTCGCAGGCAGTTATCATATTGTTATTTTGAACTTCTTGGTCTATATTAGAACACCCAGGTCTGTTACTGCCCAAACTTTGGTAAAGAATATCTGACATACCTTTCCTCTTGGCTCTTGAATGTCAAACAGCCCAAGGCAGTTATACATCAGGCTGTAGTGTTATCCAACTTAGCCTGCGCTCTGGCATATTCCTCGTCTAATGGTATGGAATCTGTCAACCTAATCATTAAACTTAATGTGTAGTTGTATGCTTGTGACATCATAGCAAGCCGTGCGTGAGTACACTAAACATGAATCCATGCTATCCCCATTCGCGTCTACTGGCATAGGTTCAAACATGTATTACCTTGCAGTGAAGGTCCAGGAACTAGATTCTTTGCATGGTATTGGGTTCGCCACCTGGTGTGTGCTCCAAGCAGGTGAAATTACATTCTGGTGTTATGATCCTAGTTGATCATAGCAGGTAGTATAGGATATGCTGGACCAGTTGAAGTGTTTAAGTAATAATTTAAGTGTTCAAGTTATAATTTAACACGCTGGTGTGACTGATAGAATATGCTGGCAGTGACTGCGATTCTCAAACAGTTATGATGACCCTTGACGTCCCTTGATAGTCAGCCAGCAGATTTCTTTC
This sequence comes from Ptychodera flava, assembly GCF_041260155.1. Classification (NCBI taxonomy): domain Eukaryota; kingdom Metazoa; phylum Hemichordata; class Enteropneusta; family Ptychoderidae; genus Ptychodera; species Ptychodera flava. The sequence continues at coordinate 13,958,938 of NC_091943.1, read as the reverse complement.
AAGTATTGCCAGTGAAGAACAAATGGTTAATGTGTAAGAGGCTTATCTATGATATCCACAGGCCATTAGCGATGTTATTGAAAAGGATTGATAAAGTGAAAGGTCGGATAAGAGACAAAGACGGCAAGAATGTTGGGTTTAATGAATAACCATTCACTTCAAGCTTTGAACTGCTGCCCATAAATGAATTAATTAAACATAAATGTTTGGGCGATTTTGAGACATTGGGCACTTCAGGTGTACCATCACCGGGGAAAAACTTCAAGCAGTAAAGAGATACTCAAGCAGTGTCAGAAAGAGTTTTGAAAAATATTATTATTAGCTATAGCGTATAGTCCCTGATGCCAGTACCTGAAGTAGTGGGCCCAGAAAACTTTAAGTGGCATTTTTCTGGCATTGCGCTATGCTCATTAACTCATTAACTCAAGAAAGTCAAGGCCTTAAGAAATATCCACAGTCGTCCCCTTATGAAATCTTCAACACTTTCAGAAGCCTAACGCGTGAAGTTCACAAATGGTGAAGTTGAAGACAAGTTGTTTCAAATGACGCTCATGACAGTGAAATATACTCGTACACAAGATCAGGCCAGAGAGCAACACATGATACGGAAGAACGTGAGACTTGTAAGAATCCGGAATTTTTTAATTCTTGCATATATAAAATATCAAAGAAAACAAAGATAGAGTACCCATGCTTGAATTTCTACATTTTTCACATTCTTATCGTAAAATAACTCAAAAGTTAAACTTTGAACAGTACTTGTCTTGTAGCTGGTGTCGTGAACGGACGTGTTCACACGCAGCTCCTGCAGTCTGTTACTTTGTTGTCGATAGTTTCGACAATACTACATTGTAAGCATCATGCGGCACTGCGAAGATTGTGGGAGTACCCAAGGAGTAACCATATGCAACGGTGACTTAGATTGTGTCCTGCTTGCAACAAAAAACGATTTCATGTTGATCGATGCTTGGATGCGGTGGTGTCACCAAACAATGGCGACGACGAAACGTGTGCTGATCCTTTGTTATCGAGTGGCTCGGACAGACATCGTGTGTTGCGGAGTTCCAGTTATCAACATGGTACTAACGAAAAGAATTACTATTCCGGTAATGTAATCATTAATGAATTGCTCTGCTTTATTGTCAACCAAATGGACATTTTGCCGTTTGATGCTGTTGTGAAAATATGTGTGGATGCGTTCAATGACCAAGAAATCGAATCAGCGAAACATCTACTGTTTGACGTTTGTGGAGAGACTGGCTCACATCTATTTAAGCGTCGTAAGGGCGTGAACAAATCACAGTCGAACGTGCAGGATATTTTGACTCTTCTCCATGAGATGGAAGTTGAAAATATTCCATGCTTTTTGTCGCGAAGGATTTGAAGAAGCTACCCCTGGTAAACTTCAACCATATCAATGTGTCTTCATTGCTGTCACAAATGAACCAGATGAAATACGACATTGATAGCCTTAAACACGGAGTTGACAATATGTCAAAACTTTATTTGACCACTTCTGGGGACATTCGACAAATAAAAGAGAAAATACTAGATCTGCCACTTGAAAAGGACATGACTGTGAAATCAGTTACAATATCAACGAAATCTGACCACAGTGAAGACTCTGACATGTCTGTACATTCGAAATCACACCTTGATGATTCGGTCAGTGTCCGTGACTGTGTTCAGCCACTTGTCAACACCACGTCCACAAATGTATGTGTTAATGAAGAACCTGATTTGCAAGTGAATGCAGAAGTACCATCTGCATGTGGTCATAGTGTAAAGACTGGTGAAAACGAAATACCAGATAATGATGCAGATGGCTTCACAGTTGTTAACTATGGGCGATACAGAAGGAGACACAGAAGCTATGCTGATGCAGTTGCCGACAGTCAGAAAAAGGACGACAAGTTAACTAATGATCGTGTTGGAGACCGCCGCTCACCTGCTACTACGACCAAGGAGCTGATACGTCCAGCTGACAGCGGTCGTAGTAAGTTTATACTTGGCAAACGCCAGCACACCGGACTACAAACAGCCGCTACACAAAGAAAACGTGTCTTTGTGAGCAGATTGAGGCCAGAAACTGATACAGAGCATCTTGTGCGATACATACGAGAAACCATGCGTATTGATACCATTGACTGTGATAAGCTTAAGACGAAATATGACTCCTACGCTTCGTTTTGTATTGCTGTGAGACCGGATAATTTTGAGTCATTGATGAACCCTGATGTTTGGCCGGAAGGTGTTCTAATTCGAAAATTCTACCAACCCCGTAAATCCTAGATGGATGAACTTCGTATTGCATCCTACAACTGTCGTTCTATCAAGAATTCGTTGCAAGCTGTAAGAGATTTGTGCGAATGTCATGATATGTGCCTATTACAAGAACACTGGCTTACTAAGGATGACATTTCTTTTTTATCCTCCGTCCATGACGACTTTGATTACTTTGGTGAGTCCCCTGTTGACACAAGTGAGAACATCATTGGTCGACCGTTTGGGGGCGTTGCAATTTTATGGCGTAAGTCTATTGGTCATGTAGTTAAAGTAAGATCATTTCATGATAATAGAATAATTGGTATTGAAATAGATAATGTCAATAGTAAATTGTTAATTCTTTGTGTTTACATGCCCACTTGTAGTAGGGAAAATAATGATGTTTTTGCAGAGTGTTTAGCAAAAGTTCACTCAATTGTTCAGTCTTCTGACAATTATAGTACTATGATAATTGGTGACTGGAATGCTGATTCCAATTCATCTTTTGGTAAGCTATTACAAAGTTTTTGTGATGAATATAACTACTGTATTTCTGACAGGGTTTTTCTACCCGAAAACCTCATTCACGTACGTAAGTGATGCCCATGGTACTACCTCTTGGTTAGACCACTGTATTTCTTCGTATACGGCTCATAACTGTATCATGTCTATGGATATTATGTATGATGTGATATCATCTGACCATCTTCCACTGAGTCTTGTGTGCGATATTGCGTCTTACCCTCATGTCAAAGTAGCCATAGTGATGAAAGCGAAGCAGATTCTCGGGTGAATTGGGCTAGGATCAGCAAAAAGCAGCGTGATATTTACTTTAATATTACTGATAGGCTCCTATCTGATATCACCATTCCTACAGAGGCATTGTGCTGTAAAGATATCCATTGCAAAAATCCTATGCACGCAAAGAGTATTTGTAGTTTTTATGACAATATTATCAACAGTCTTTTCGCTGCTGGCACTCATATTATGTCAAAAACTCGCAGTAAGGATTGTAATATTATAGGATGGAATGACCATGTGAAAGAGGTCCATTCTATTGCGCGTGATTCTTTTAAGCTTTGGCGTGATTCTGGGAAGCCTAGGAGTGGTCCATTGTATGACCTTAAACGACGTACACATGCGCGCTTCAAGTATGCTTTGCGGCTGTGCCGCCGTAATGAGGAACAGATGAAAGCTGATGCCATGGCGACTAATCTCTCCTCTGGTAATTGTAAGAAATTTGGAACTCTGTCAATAGTAAGAAAAATCACATGTCCAGACCAAATAATATTAATGGCTGCTCAGGTGATGAAGACATTGTTGAAATGTGGCGTAACCATTATTGTGACATTTATAACTCTGTAAACAATACTAAGGATAAGAAATTTGTATATGATGCTATTGACAACTGTACTCTGGGAGATAATTTCACTATCTTCCCTGGTGATATTCGTGATGCTATTGCCAACCTCCAGGCTAACAAAAGTCCTGGTTCTGACTTTCTTTCATCCGAACACTTTATGTATGCCAGCAGTAAAGTTTCAACTCTGCTCAGTATGTGCTTTACGGCCATGTTAGTTCATGTAGTTTGCCCCGAAAGACTTTCGAACACTATTCTAGTTCCAATCATCAAAGATAAAAATGGTGACATAACTGACAAGAACAACTATCGTCCTATTGCCCTCTGTACTGTTACTTCTAAAATTCTTGAGTTAGTTATATTGCGTCATATTGAATCATATCTTGGGACGACAGACTACCAGTTTGGTTCCAAATCAGGTCACTCCACTGATATGTGTGTTTTTATTTGAAGGAAATAATTCATTTTTACAGAAGTTATGGCAGCAATGTATTTATTACCTTCATGGATGCCTCTAAGGCCTTTGACAGAGTCAACCATTGGACACTTTTCAAAAAGTTAATTCAGCGTAATATTCCTGTTTTTTATGTAGATTCCTTGTTGTTGGTATAGAACTCAAGTTATTGCTATTCGTTGGGGTGCTGTCACATCGAATAGCTTTACTGTGACAAATGGTGTCAAGCAAGGTGGTATACTGTCACCTAAGCTTTTTAATGTTTATATGGACGACTTGAGTATTCTCTTAACAAATTCGAATACAGGCTGTAATATCGGTGGTGTTTTTGTAAATCACTTACTGTATGCAGATGATATTGCTTAATTAGTCCTTCTGCAAAAGGTACACAGAAATTGATAGATGTTTGCACTTGCTATGGTGGTATACATGACATCATTTTTAATAGCAAAAAGACTAACTGCATGTGTATTTTTCCTAATCACAGTAGGATGTGTAAAATTCCTTCTGTGTATCTCAACGGTGTTAAATTAGAAGTTGTTTCTAAGAAAAAATACCTTGGTGTTGTCTTATCTGACCGCTTTAGAGATGACGATGACATCGAGCGACAGACGAGATATCTTTACATTTCAGCAAATATGTTGATGAGAAATTTCTGCAAGTGTACGTTTCATGTTAAGTGTGTTCTATTTAAGCGTATTGTTACCAGCTATATGGAGGACCACTCTGGAGTAATTACTCTGTGGCTGCTATGCGTAAATTGAAAGTTGCATACAACAATGCTGCACGACTCTTATTGGGTTATGTAAAACGGAGTAGTGCGAGTTCAATGTTTGTATCTAATAGTATCAATAACTTTGACGCTCAAATGCGTAAACAGATTTATGGTTTGAGAGAGCGACTTTTGAACAGCAGTAATACAATTGTACGTACATGTGACTTATTGTACTTCAAATCTGATATAGTTAAGGTTTGGAATAAGCTTCTTTTTGTTTAACTGATTGTTTTTTGTTTCAACCAGTATGCAAGAGAACAATTAATTCTTCAAAGAGTCTGTAATAACATTTCACAACATTTATATGGACTTTTAAGTCCGAAATAAAGTTTATAATAATAATAATAATAATTAGTCACTAATTTAAATGCAAAAATGTGCGCCTAACTTGAATTATTCATTTTCCTATCAAGTTTGCCATTATTACACCTAAGAGTTTAGAGATTTAGTTTGCTTTATGGAATATTTTAATCTTCCAGTATTTTCAATTTTAAGCAGCATCTAGGGGGCCTGAGTCATACATGTTTTTCACTTTCGTTTTGGTAGGTCACTGTGATCAGTGATCACTGAATTATAATAAACTACACGCAAATTGACTATTTTACTCGGACCTGAATACCGACATTGCAGTAGTTACTGTGAAAAGGGAATCAAAAGAAAAACTACGAACAGTAACATTGCATTTCTATACTTTACTGACAATTACTGATCGACTAGAGTGACCGGGATGTCGATTTTGTTGTGTCTGACTGTGGTTTACATGATAAGTAGGTTTGCATCTCGATAAAATGCATGTGAAGTAATCGTAAGTATAACAAAGGCGGACTGAAAATATTGAGAATCGTGATGTTGAACACAAAATCGATCAAACCACAAGAAAAAAACATAAGGCATTGCAAATATTAGTCATGGCCCTACTTCGAAAATGATATCACAGGAAAATACAAAGATTACAAAGTGCATCTGTACGTGTATCTTAACTGGCAAACCCAGCCTATTTTGGCGTCGTCTACCTCTCTGACAATAGCTCACATCACCCGTTCGTCAATATTTTGTCCTACGTTACTCTTACTTTGCTTTGATGGACGGGCATTTTGTCAGCGGCCTTAGGAATACCGATACCGCGTGGATAAATACCTGTTTCTTTATTCGCTCCGATCGTTTCAAGTTCTATCACAATCTGCATTTGACAGTCTTTTCTCAAATTTTGTCCACAGTGAAACCAACGGCTCTTTTGAGAACGTTTCATTTTTTAGCAACTGACTGATCAACACGGCCAGCGCGATTGTAACAGTTAAACTCTCTTTCACATGAAAAGTGCAACTGCTGGTCAACCAGAAGGTCACTGGTCAACACAACGAAAAAGACGAAACCAAATTTTAACAAGGGGAGGGAATCGGGCAGCCATTTCATACAAATATCCCTGAAAAGTAAACTTTTAAGTATATTTTATTTCTTGTCAGAGTAACTGTAGAAATAAAGCGTAAGATGATGGTCCATGGAAATTATATGTTGACATAAATAATATTCAAATTTTATTTTCCCAAAATCAGTCGGGACCCCCTTTGTTTCTCTTGTGAAAGCTCGATTCTGCTCCTTGTATGTGGGGCAACGGGTTGTTTATATGTTTTCTGTAAACACCAGAAACAATCACAATCATGACCATGGATATGCAACGGCAACACTACTCGTTGATCAGTGTTACTGATGAAAAGAGATGACTGCCGGTCGGTGATTAGATTTTTTGCATGAAGCAGCGATAAAATTCTTTCTTGGGACTTCGATAAATTTTCGATGTTTGTAAGTTAAGTACCGTACACAAGAGAAATTACAGACGTTAAGATCACATCTGGGTATTGACCACCATCTACCAATAGAAGCACGGTCACCTGTTTTCTAAAATTCCACTCTGTGCCCACGCGCCTATTGAACGTGTGTTAAGACCTCTAAGTGGTCCCCAACTTCAAAGTGGTCTCCGTAATTTTTTACGCAGTCCAGGGATTTTTTCATTCACATATTTGCATAAAGTTGTTGAACTTTGTAACATTGCAAATACTATTCTGTTATTTTGGTCCTTTTTGATATATGCGCTCACTTTTATTACTTTTTCAAAATTCCGATGTATTTTACCATGCAAAATCAGCCAAAACTGCACGTCATATTTTTTCACCTTGTTAGGGTGTCTCATATTAGCATCATGGGAGTTTGCGCTGCACATGGCAGCCATCTTGTTACATGGAGCCATTACCGCTAAGACCTGGCGACCTACCGATCACTGTACGAATCTCCATGGTTAAACCCATCAGCATCTGAGTGAGTACCACCTCAACAGTCATATAGTTTCAATCTTGTTGCTCAAAGTTATATTTCATGCGAGTACTGATTGCCCGGCATTACACGGCCTGGTGGAGGCCGTGTAAGACCTGTTCGCAGGGCTAAATGTAGCTCTGCATGGCAGGGCTGTGTGTTACCGGCGTTATACGGCCTCCCACCACAGCCCTGCAGACTGATATAGAAAAAACCGCTGGTCCACCTGCAGAAATACGGCGGGCAGTTTATCCGCTGAAAACAGCCGATTTTGAATCCAAAACTTGCATTGATCTTCGTTTTCGAGCACACCCACCTCGCCTAGGTACACGATGTGTCCAGCCACGCTTGTAAACTTATGCAAAGCCTACTTTTCTCTCTCTATGCAAGGGAAGCGTTCGTAACCGCCGCCATTGTCAGGTGCCGCCAACTAAGGCCGTTCGTGCAAAAAGGTATTCGTGCGAAGTTCTTCAGCGGGCGGGCAAATTACAAAACTAATCAGCGGGCAGGGAGAAAATATCGATATTTACTGTGGGCGGGGAAGAAATTTCATTACTTCAGCGGGCGGGGAGAAAATTTTTGACAGTGGGCACCGGAAAATACGTAGAGGGAGGGGAAAGCGGCGCGGTTGATAGAACTTGAGCAGAAATTAAGCGCCTAACTTAGAGGGGAGCAATGTTCCAAGTATACTGCTAACTACTGGCATGGTTTTGTGTTAATCTAGGTTGCCTAGTCGGCATATAGTTGGCAATGGGGAATTTTAGTAGTGGGGAGAGGGCAGCGGGGAGCTTGAATTGTTGTGGGGAGTGGGGAGCGGGCAGACTGTAGATACCGGAGGGCAGTGGGCATCAAAATTCAGTGGGAGGGCATATTTTCCGTGTATGCCAGTGGGAGGGCAGTAACGAACAGCTCTACTTTCCCCTCCAAATTTTGGGTCAAGGTCAAAAATAAGAAAAATCAGTATATCAGCCTTCAAAACATGTTTTGTGATGATTTGAGAAATTCATGAAATTTACCAGTTGGCGGCACCTGCATTGTCAATGTCATTCAACCCATGAGCACTCGGGCGAAAACCAGCCTTGCTAACAAAAGAGCATCGCGAGATATAGAGCTTCTAACGTCGACGTTCTGAGAGGGGTGGAACAAGAGAAAATTGTGAAATATATATAAAACTCCTGAAGAGAAAAAAAGAAAATTATTTTGTCAACAGAAAATGATCATCGTAGATTGTACATAGCTGAGTGGTGGTTAGAAATGATATTATATTACAGTGTGCAACATCGCGGTGCTCTTTTGTTAGCAAGGCTGGTTTTCGCCCGAGTGCTCATGGGTTGAATGACATTAACAATGGCGGCGGTTACGAACGCTCCCTCGCAAAGAGAGAGAAAAGTAGGCTTTGTGTAAGTTTACAAGCGCGGCTGGGCACATCGTGTACCTAGGCAAGGTGGGTGTGCTCGAAAGTGAAGACCAATGCAAGTTTTGGATTCAAAATCGGCTGTTTTCGGCGGATAAACTGCCCGCCGTATTTCTGCAGGTGGACCAGCGGTTCTTTCTATATCTGTCTGCAGGGCTGTGGTAGGAGGCCGTATAACGCCGGTAACACACAGCCCTGCCATGCAGAGCTAGGCTAAATGATGGCCCTGCGTTAGCTCTGCATGGAAGGGCTGTGTGTTACTTATGTTGTATGGCCTCCCACCACGCTGTATAACGCCGGTAACATACAGCCCTGCCATGCAGAGCTAGCCCTGTGTTAGCTCTGCATGCCAGGGCTGAATGGGCTATGTGTTAACGGCCACCGTCCCTCCACCCACGGGGAGGTTTACCGGCGTTATACGGCCTCCCACACACATACACTGATCGCATATGGTGGGGGCCATATAACGTCGGTAACACACAGCCAAGCCATGCAGAGCCAGCCCAGCGTACATGTTCCGGCGTTATATAACGCAGAGGCTCATCATAGAAGTGAGTGAGCTCATATTAAGCTGCTGTACCTCTCTTTGCCAACTTAGATTAGTTTTACCTGTCCGGGTTATTATTTGGAAAAGTGTTTTAAACACAATTTGTCAGGAATTTCCGTACAGAAATAAACTCCAACACCCGAACCTAGCCCACTAAGCCCAAGGCTGTATTGTGCACGCATAGAAAAGCAATTTAGGGTTGTCTTAGTGTGATATATTGAAATTGATGAAATGAATTCCTTTTTGCTGTGGATTATATCTATTCATTAAGGCACCGTCTTCACACATTCTATTACAGCGCCTGTACGTGCATGAACACAAAAAGTTTTGACGACTATAAATAACCTGTTCCCATGCAGGACTTGCACATGAACTTGCACATAGTTATAATTGGCAAAAGTGTTGTCTAACAGCTAAATTCAGGCCCTGACACCTTTTGGGCACCCCTAAATATAATGGTACAGTCCGCTAGGTACTTCAGTGGCAGCACACTTGACAAAGCCCCAGAGAATAATTAAATTTTCAACAATAACAATACTTTTTATACATTACATGGTTTGTGTCAATAAACCAGTCAAGGGATATATCATCATGCTTCAGGGAGTAGAACAACAGACTGACATAGCTACACTACATAAAACAAGATTTCTGAAACAATAGCCGAAGGTTTAGCTTACACATCTTTAATTACAGTATATAATGTTTTCTGATGTAACTTCCGTATTAAAGGGATATAGTCGTCAGAACTGCGCCTGTGCGAGTTTCTTGTTTACAATCAATGTATTTCATTCACGATATCAAGATGCACCTCATCATCATAGCTGCAACATTTAAATTATAAAATGATAGATTATGACAGACATGTTTTAACTTTCATCAATCACCATTGTGTCTTGGATACATTGTTGCCATGGGTGGAATGGGTCCCATATGATCTTTGAGCGCAGTTCCGACGACTATATCCCTTGAAGTTAAATGATTATTTTAGCCAAGAAAAAAATGATGTGGATAGAGAGTTTTAATTTACATTTTTTTCGCAATTGTATTGTTTAACACCTGAACAACAGGAAATAATGACATTTTTCATCATGTCTTTTTATTAGATTGCACAATGGGTGGTTAACGTGGTGTCAGTTTATGAAGTAAGGTACAGTTCCAATTGATGATGGATGTCCTGAGCAACAAAGTGAAGATGAAAGAATGTAAAGGAAAATGAGGGCAACTTCATACATTAGCTCTACCAAGTTTGTTTAATATTACGATATTGTGAATAAAAGGATCATTGCAGTTATTATAGGTTTGGTCATGCACGTGCATGCGTCCGTGCATGCGTGCATGCGTGTGTGCGTCCATGCGTCCGTCCATTCACACAGATATCTCAGACATGCCCTGGTCAATTTCTTTCAAACTTTGCACAAGGATAGTACCCTACCCTATACAAATGCATGTCGATTTGTTTCACAGTGAAATCAAATTTGGCCGTGTTAGAGGACGTTGTAGTTTACACCTCCATAGACTCCCATGTATAAGTCAGTTCTCCATAGACTTCAATGTATAAGGCCAAGAAAAATAAAAATTTAGTTTCTCATCGTATTCATATTGCAAAAAGGATGCAGTGATACAATTTTTAGTCCCCACGGATGAAGTCCATGGGGCTTATAGATTGGGTCATGTCCGTCCGTTCGTCCATCAGTTCACGCAGATATCTCAGATATTTTGACATGTCACGTGACCTCGGTGACCTTTGACCTCAAATATACATATTTGTCCATAACTCAGTAACCACAAGTGCTACACCCTTCATATTTGGTATCATAGGAGACCTTATGATGCCACATATTGTACCTTATTAATTATGCGCATATCCAATTTTGAGCAAGCCAATAGAGCTGGAGGTCTGATTTTTGGTATATAGGGATAACTATAGGATAGAAGTTTTATGACAAAATGTCATGTGACCTCGATGACCTTTTACCTAAAATATGCGTTTATGTCAATAAATAAGTAAACCACAAGTGCTATGTCCTTTATATTTAGTAGGATGAGAGACCTTATGACAACACACGCTTTACCTTATTAATTATGCACACATCTAATTCTGGGCAAGCGAATAGAGATAGAGGTCTATACAATTTTTTTTAAATGTCACGTGACCTCGATGACCTTTGACCTTGATTATACATATATATATGCATAACTCAGTAACCACAAGTTCTATGCCCTCCAATTTTGATAGGATATTAGACCTTAAGATGTCACATCTTGTACCTCATTTATTATGCACATATGTATTTCATGGCTGGCCAATACAGCTAGAGGTCTGATTTTTTCCCGATTTAGAACCATAACTTAGACATGCCTCATGTGTTTCAAATTGGAAACAACAACGTATACCTATGTGCCCATAGATCTCAACATGTACACTAAGTGATACTTCTTAATGACCACATATCCCTGCCCCACCAAGACTAATACAAGTGGGGACTATGTCATTGTCAATGACTTGTTTTTTGTGGAATACCCTGGCGAATCGATAGTGCTTTGATCCTATTCATGTGACCTGGGTCCCCGGTAAACCTGTTTGTTGATTGAATGATTCGTCTTAACGGTGTTTCGGAACCTAAAATGGGGTTCCTTCATCAGTCACTCTCTTGTTAGCTCTCATTTGGTATACCAAAGAGAGCTTATCTTATAAGGTGTATGTATGTACGTATGTCTGTCTGTCTGTCTATCTGTCTGTTACTACGTCAAGATCAAAAACTCTGCAGCACCTGCCGTCTAAGTATTTGGTATATAGGTGCACCAAGGGGTGGAGATGTGAATTGGTTCAAATGAACATTCAGTGTCAAAACTATGCAAATGAGGGGTAAAAGATCCTACAAACTGCTAAAACTCAGTAACCGTTGGTTAGATTTGGATGAAACTGGGTATGTAGGTTCCTTTAGGTATTCTAAATTAGGTGTGTACTACTGTGTATGAAATTTGCGTGTTCGTATTTTTGGGGTAATTTTTTTTCAGTTTTAGTCAATAAATCTTCTCCTCTCAAAGAATTTGTCCGATTGCTTTGAAAGTTGGTATCCATATTCCTCTGAATGACCTCAGTCAAGTTTGTAAAATTGTAGTAAATAGTTTGTATTTGTTATTTGTTGGTAATTTTCTCAATTTTTGGTCAAAATTTTTTTTCTCCAAAACTGCTCATCTGATGCCTTTGATATTCCGTATTCAGGTTCATAAGGTTAATGAAAATGTGATGTATTCAAATTCTTATGAAATTTGCAATGTTGTACTTTTTGAGCAATTTTTGTCACTTTTGGTCAAAAAAAGTATTTCTCAAATACTACTCATTTGATAGCTTTGATGTTTGGTATACATGTTTCTAGGGTTATCATAATATGATACATTGAAATCAGGAGGAAATCTGCATTTTTGTATTGGGGGCAATTTTTGCCATTTTGGTAAAAAAATGTTTTTCTCTCAACCTTCTTGTTGGATTGCTTTGAAACTTAATACTCTTGACCCTAGGGTTGATTTCTTAAATTTGTGGTGAAATTTTCATTTTTGTATTTTTGGCATTTTGGGCAATTCTTTTTTTGGGGTCAAAAAATAATTTCTTTGAAGTAAATGTTCTGATTGCTTTAAAGCTCGTTTTGAATGTATCTAGAGGCAACCTTGGTTGAGTATCTTAAAGTTTTTTGTGAAAGGTTTTTCCCATGTTTGGTCAAAAATCACTTCTTCTGAAACTTTGAATGCATGTTGCCAGGGGTGACCTTAGTTAAGTATACTTACTGTGCTTTCTACATCAAATCAAACGTGAGCCAAGTGTCATTGATGCTATGTTTTCCATTTTTGATCAAAAAATCTCTTTCTCTAAACACTACTCGTCTCATACCTCTGGCTGATTTGTTCTCAGGGATAATCTTACTGTGATTTTCAAATTATAAGTATATTTCAATTTTGTATTAGCGGTAATGCAGGTTTTTTTGACATTTTTTGAAATGTGCTATCAAAGGTATCCATCTTCATCAACATATGTGTCACAAAAAGTTATTCTCTACATAGCACAGCAGGACTGTATTGGCCGTTAGGTAATGTGCTTTCATATTTGTGAAATTTATGCCCTTTATCTCATTTTCCGGTTATTGAGAGTAGTTATTTTACTTTGTAGAGAAAACTGTTCTTGTGCTTTATTAACTCTCCGGTTAAAATTTATGTACAGTCAAATATTTTTTTCGATAAATAATGCTTAATATCTATTTTTATGTGTGTATAAGATTGAGTTTATAAGTCCAAGCTACTTGTAAGATTATTCTACATTTCTACTGATTTATCAAACATTTTGTATGGTATTGGAAAATATATGACTCCTAAATGTCCGTAAAGGTTTCCATAGAAAGTCCGCTTGATTATTTGCTCCTACTGCTTTGTTCAGCTTCTTTTAAGGTAAACAAAAGAATGTGATGACTGAAAAATGTAACATGCCAGCTGTGAAGTATCAGGTATAAAGGACTATAGTACACTTCCTTGGATTTTTGTCAACTTTTAGTTTGTTTTGAATAAGGAAATCGGTTTGACTCCAAAAGTGTCCTTTTGACTTCAAAGCTTTATTAAACTTCTTTTTTTTGTAATTGAAGAAATGTTCTAACTTGAAAAATGCAACATGCGACCTGTGACGTATCAGGTATTAATAGGACTATAGTACACTTCCTTTGATTTTTGTCAATTTTAAGTATTGAGTAAAGAGAAACAGTTTGACTCCAAAAGTGTCCTTTTGACTTCAAAGTGGTTCCGAGAAATTCGAATGATTGTACACTGTCTTTGCTGAATTCAACATAGTTTATGTTACAGAAAGAATGGGTTGACTTGAAAAATGTAACATGCGACCTGTGAAGTATCAGGTATTAATAGGACTATAGTACACTTCCTTCGATTTTTGTAAACTTTTAGTATTGAATAAAGAAAATCAGTTTGACTCCAAAAGTGTCCTTTTGACTTCAAAGTGGTCCCCGAAGACTTTGGATGATATTAGGCTCTCTGCGCTGTTTTCATCATCGTTTATGTTATTGAAAGAATGTGTTGACTAGAAAAATGTAACATGCGACCCGTGAAGTATCAGGTATTAATAGGACTTTTGTACACTTCCTTTTTTGTCAAACATTTATTATTGAATAAAGAATATCAGTTTGACTCCAAAAGTGTCCTTTTGACTTCAAAGTGGTCCCCGAAAACTTGGGATGATTTTACGCTCTCTCTTCCTGTATTCAACATTGTTTATGTTATTAAAAGAATGTGTTGACTTAAAAATGTAACATGCGACCTGTGAAGTATCAGGTATTAATAGGACTATAGTACACTTCCTTTGATTTTTGTCAACTTTTAGTATTGAATAAAGAAAATCAATTTGACTCCAAAAGTGTCCCTTTGACTTCAAAATGGTCCCCGAAGACTTAGGATGATTTTACGCTCTCTATCCCAGTATTCATGTTATTGAAAGAATGTGTTGACTTGAAAAATGTAACATGCGACCTGTGAAGTATCAGGTATTAATAGGACTATAGTACACTTCCTTCGATTTTTGTCTACTTTTAGTATTGAATAAAGAAAATCAGTTTGACTCCAAAAGTGTCCTTTTGACTTCAAAGTGGTCCCGAAGACTTAGGATGATTTTACGCTTTCTCTGCTGTATTCATAATCGTTTATTTTATTGAAAGAATGTGATGACTTGAAAAATGTAACATGCGACCTGTGAAGTATCAGGTATTAATAGACGTATACCATTTACTGTCAGTCATTGTTCAAAAGTGAAGAATGAAACACCTGGAGTCTGGGACTGCTTTGCTAAGCGCGCGGACACATTTGTATGTTACGGTAATGAGCACATGGCAGAACGAGACAAGGAACACTCGAAAGTGAGGCAGGGACAAGAACATATGGCGGCCAATGAATGAGTTGCATTCGGAACAGTAAATATTAATGAGACTTGAGGACATAAAGGCAGCCAATGAATGAACGCAGATGGGACATAGGGACATAAGACCTACCAATCAACGTGAGCGACGCTGGGGTTTAGGACACAAATTTATGTCCTAAATGATATACGTCTAATAGGACTTTGGTACACTTCCTTTGAATTTTGTCAACTTTTAGTATTTGATCTTCACAATGACTTTGACTCCAAAAGGGTCCTTTTGACTTCAAAGTGGTCCCCGAAGACTTGGGATGATTTTACGCTTTCTCTGCTGTATTCATCATCGTTTATGTTATTGAATGAATGTGTTGACTTGAAAATGTAACATGCGACCTTCGAAGTATTAGGTATTAATAAGACAAGAGTATACTTCCTTTTTTTTTCCAACTTTTAGTATTGAATAAAGACAATCAGTACGAATTCAAAATTGTCCTCTTGACTTCAAAGGTGTCCCCTTGAAAATTTGGATAATTTTACGCTCCGTCTGCTGTATTTAACTTTTTAGGTAATGTATTACTTCAATCGCGTGACTTTCTATGGTACATAATGGATTTTTTTAAATATAAAGAAAAATACCCACTCTTAAAAAAATGTACCTCGAGTCCTGTTCATATGTATTGCACAGTGCTGAGGCGTATAGATCGCATTCGTGTCAAGGGATATCGCTTAAGAACCGCTGTTAATCTGTCCATGGACCTTTTACCGTAGTTTACTACGACACCAGTCAGTTTTTTAATTTACTTAGCAAAATAATGAAATAGGTTCATCTTTGAATAAATGAAACTGTACCTACTTTATCTCTGAGTATCTACAACTCCTTCTACTCCTGCTAAATATCTTGACTGTGGCAACATAGATTTTCAACTGTTTTTAAGAGCCTTGACTGTTTCTGCACGGTTCTGAACTTTTGACCTCCAATGTATTCCATACGTTTTGCGCGAGAGGGCAAACGTTGCAGAGTTCGTGGACGTCGGCTCACGGGAAAATGGTTGAAAATACATGTTTATATTATCGAGGTAGCTAGCAGAAGTAGACAATGGGTCGTGAACCGACCAGTGTTACAGTACCGGTCGAAGTAAACTACCAAAAATGTCTATACGCTGGCTTTTGGCGATGAATGTTTGACCCACAAGTACTATTGATACGCCACAGCACTGCTGCAAATTGTATTTCATATCCGTTTATGTATTTAAGAGCAGCGATTAGAATGACTTCCAAATGTCCATATGACTTCAAATGAGTCATTTTATAGTGATTTAGTGATAATTTTTATTATGATTGATATATACACTAGCCCTCCCCATTGTTAATTCTATACTCCGCCCTTATTTTGTTATTTTTTCCCAACTTTAGGTATTAAATACTAAAATGTGACAACAAATGCGTCCATTATGCGGTCGGTGTCGTCAGACTTTAGTTTGACCCCCTATCTTACCGGACATTTAGGATGGAAACCACTTTGAAGTCGGGGACCACTTAGAGGTCTTAACAGACGTGTGTATACGCGCCAGTGTACTTCTCAGGCGCATACGTGTTTGTTAGGGCGAGTAGGCGTAGAGTGAAATTTTAGGAAACAGGCGACTGTGATAGAAATCTACTGTTGCTAACGCTAAATCCATTCGAGAAAACAGCTGTAGTTTTTCA
Organism: Ptychodera flava; assembly: GCF_041260155.1. Lineage (NCBI taxonomy): Eukaryota > Metazoa > Hemichordata > Enteropneusta > Ptychoderidae > Ptychodera > Ptychodera flava. The sequence continues at coordinate 13,942,207 of NC_091943.1, read as the reverse complement.
TGTGATTTCTTTTTTCAAAGTAACCAGTGCAATTCAGGTGCAAGTATCATAGTCGATTTTCGTGATTTTTGTCACGATTCTCAACTGTTATTCACCAGTTTTTTTTTGCACTTTTTTCCAACCAGATTTGCGTGTAAGCGTGTAGCTTCTACTAACTTGTTTCCTGTTTTGTTTTTTGTTTTGTTTTTTTTGTTTTTTTTCCTGTTCATATTGTTTTTTTGGTTTGTTTTTTGTTATTTGTTTTCTTTCTCGTATCTGAAAACTACAACAAAACTACAACAATGTGACCAAAAAAACACATGACTTTAAGCAAGGTTTTAATTTTCTGAGCTTGACCTCTTTGATACAACTCGTTTCTCATAACAATTACAGAAGGAAATGAATCTTCAAGATTACAGACATGGTATTTATGTATAGACCATTTCGCTATGATAATAATAAGATTTACAATGTTTTCCAATTTCTTTGATTTGAAATAATATCCTCTGATCACATCTACAAACTTTAACTCAACTGGCATTTGTAACATCTTACTTATTACTTTCTCCGTAAAACTCCATATATTTTTGCGACAATACATTCCCAAAATCTATGCTTGTAAGTGTCGTATACTTGGCAACGTTTACATAAAGGAGAATCAATTTTCTTCCAGTGAAAAAGCTTAACACAATTTGGTAATCTACGAATAGTAAATTTCCAGTGAAAACTGTGAAGCTTAGTTTCTTGTGTAACGCTTTTGGCGAGTAACCACACTTCCTTTTCCTGCAATTGAAAGTTACATTCTCTACTCCAACTTTCCATCGCATTTGGCTTCATCACAAAGTCTTTAATTAATATTCTGTAAACCATTCTTGATGAAATTTTTGAAATACCGATGGTGTTACTGAAAGAGTCATAGCAAAAATATTTAAATCACTAATTTCCAGAGACACAACAGTTTTGTACATTGAATTCCACATAAGATGTCTATTACTTGCGTCAATACTGTTCTGACTGACAGCAAACCAAGTCAAAGTCAATCTCTATAGAAAGGCGACAACGCTCTTAACATCTGAAAAGGTATACAATCTGGATCAACACTTGATCTGAGAATGCTATTTTCCGCATCTGTTTGCAACAAGTAAGAAAAAATTGCTTTCCACTTTGCGTTACTTTGATCAAAATATTTGCGAAACCAGGAAAATTTAGAAGTTAATGATACATACATAGATAGATACATAGATAGATACATACATAGATACATACATACATAGATACATACATACATAGATACATACATAGATACATACATAGATACATACATACATACATACATACATACATACATACATACATACATACATACATACATACATACATACATACATACATACATACATACATACATACATACATACATACATACATACATACATACATACTGACGCCGGACGCCACACGGATATCACTAAAAATAGCTTCTATAGACTATAGTCTATAGTAGCTAACAAGTGCGAGCACAGTATGAAGATGAAATACTGCCAAATAGTACCGCCCTTTAATTTCATTGGAAGCGTACATGTATGGGGGCCCGTTCTGGTCAAAATTATGCTTTATTAATTTTAGTATGTTAGAATTAATTTTATGTAGACTGGAATTAATTTACTAGCTCCTCGAATTAATTGTATGTTTCTTTTAATTAATTTGTATCTGCTTTAATTATTTTGTGTAGTTATGCCGAGGGACCGTGGCTTATGGTACATACTGCACTACACTACAGTACACGATGATTGGCAAAGCTCGATAGAAAGGGTGAACGTTCGCGTCAGACGTAAACACATAATTGGCCGGGCTTCGCTCTATGGGCAATCACATACACGATCCCTCAGACAGGAGACACTACAAAAGTTTTTGTGATCAGTCCATTGATTTCCATTTTCACAGATCACGGTTCGAGCGCCTGAATAATACCACTCCGGTCAGGAGCCGCCATATTGATTTAAGAAAGCATGCGCAAAGGACTGTGGGATCGGCCGAAAATAATTCGAGCAAACACATATTAGTAATTCGAGCAAACACATATAATTAATTCGAGCGAACACATATAATTAATTCTCTCAAACACATAATTAATTCGAGCGAACACACATAATTACTTCGACCAAACACAAAATTAATTCAAGACACTGGTAGAAATTAATTCTAGCATTCATTAAATAAATTGCAGCACGTGAAAACATTTTTGAACCCAAAATCAATTGAAGGAATTAATATATTAAATCTAGACTACATAAAATTAATTCCGGCACATTAAAAACATATAAATAATTTGAAATGTTAGCAAAATTAATTCTAGACTTCATAAGATTAATTACAGCAAAGATAAGCAGAAATAATTAATTGGAACACATAAAATAAATTCGGCATGACTACACAAAATTAATTCAAGCATATAAAAATTAATTAAAAGAAACATACAATTAATTTGAGGAGCTAGTAAATGAATTTCAATCTACATACTAAAATTAATAAAACATAATTTGACTGAAACGGGCCCCCATAGTACATGCTTCATTTCAGAAATATGGTCAAAGGCCCATAAAAGTAACATAACACCCCCCCCCCCACACACACACACACAATGATTCTGGGCACAACATTGAACATGGTAGGATTTTTTCTACATGGGATTACCCAGAAAACTTGTCATTGGTGCAAGAGCGTGTGTATTTCTTCACGAAGGGGTGCAGGTGCAAAGTGGATGTAAAACAAAAATATGCAAATGTAAAAAGGTCAGCAAATTGTTTGGACGATCCTGTTCATGCATTAACTGTGAAAACTGTAATACAACTGTCTTAGCAAGCCAGATAAATGCAAATCAGAATGAAGACACCGATGTTATGATCTTTGAGGAAAAGAGTATTCATGAAACAAATATTGAAATTGAGGTAGAAGATGAGGTAGAAGTTGAATATGATATAGCTGAACAAAGTCTGCAAGAAGTTGTACAGCAAGTTATACACGAATCGGAATAATGATTTTATAAGCGAGGCCGGCCGGCGTGTACGCAAAACAAACAACTGTGGTAAACCATACGTACTCATTAAAAGCATATAAGCTGGCAGAAATTCAGATTTAACGAGCGGTTAGCTAAACTTACTCATCTACTGCGAAAATATCGTAATTCGACGCGAGACCTGTGAGCCAGAGCGTCTGGATCGCATTTGAAAGACTCTTAGACCATGTAAACAGAAGTTGACCTTTAGCGGTCACATGATCTTCAACACTTCGTAATTTGCGTTCAGTATAAGGGACCGTCTCAGATTGTCGCAGAAGTTCAAGAAACGAAATTTCTTCGTTTAGATCAAAACCCCCTCCCCCTAAACGAAACTTCAAAAGTGCGAAATGTTCATGTCTGCCTGAGAGTACAATGTTGCATTTTGCTATAGCTACTAAAGACGTATTCCCCTTGCCACATTACAACATTAAACAAACCGAGGCTTGGTCTGCAATGCCCTAATGCCAGCACTTGCAAATGCAGTAACATCCGAGTAATCGTCATACGGTTCAGGCGATTTACCCATACACGCATATCCCTCACTTGTTATAGGAAACCCTGTCCAGTTCTGGCCGTTCCAGTATGCATTGACTGTTTGATTGCGTTGTCGCAGACACTTGCTTTGATTCCTTACAGCGAATTTGGGCTTCGGTTATATCAGTCTGTTTACACGGTGTTTTTTCCTCACCAGGTAGACATATAGCTAGAGTCACTCCGGCGAGAAACTTCGACATGGGGGCCCAGGCGTGTTCAATCATATTAAAACGACTATGACCAGGTGCATAACAAGTGAGAATAAAGACATCTAGTGGTTAGATCAGACGCTTATAAATAGCACCTTTTAAAAAATAATACTTTTTGTCTTTGAATAATTCGATGAATGAAAGGTTTAGGATACAATGTTACTATCGGTAAATTGTGTTTGGGGAACGAACAAGATGGAAACAGTTACAAATTTGTTGGCACGAGTGTGCAGTTTTTCTTTAATTTAAAATAAACACACAAAAACTTGTGATCACAAAATAAAAGTGTGAAAGTGAAGTTCACTAAATGAATGGAGGTCAAACCCCTCCCCCCTAAACGAATGAATTCGCTTTTTGAACTTCTGCGACAATCTGAGGCGGTCTCTAAGGTAGGCCTACCATATTTAGCACAGATAAACTTTGAACCTTAGTGATCATGTGGTATCAGTATTGTTGTATCTCAAGGCCTCTATGACCTCTCCCAAAAGGTCAGAAGATACTAAACAATGACGTCATTTTACTAAAAATAAAGTACAAAGCGTCGTTCGGAAAGTCGCCTTAAAATGCATAAATATCACGGCAACAGTATTCTATTTGATAAAGGGATACATAGTTTCAAGTTTCGTGATATATTTTTTCCTTCTAAACCACAAAACATATTCTAAATCAGGCTTTTCAAACACGTTCACGGAGAGCAAAATAGTACATCCGCCATGTTCAGTTCACTTTGGTTGTTCCAGCTGTTGTATGTCGGCTCTATAAAAGAATTAACGAGACACATACAAAACATAAATACAAATATGTTGACATTTCCCAGAAGATTGAAAACGAGGCTCTACAGCATAATTACGTATGCAATTTTACGACTCAGTTTCTCGAGTGATTTCGCTTGATGAACACGTAAGGAGACATCCTATGATTTTACATAGTCAGCGTCTAATACAAACCGACGTATTCTTATTCAACACGGAGTATCCTAAGTCTTGAAGGTAAGAGAACATCTTCAGAAGGGTATATAATATTTTGTAGACCCAACACTACTTGCACGTTCAGATGTCGATGAAGGTCTATTCCGAAATTGGAACTACTGTCAGCATGTTCACACGGATGGGATTTACAAAGTAACGTGGCGGGTTGAATCTTTGCGTCTTCAAGATTGGCCTTCTTCTCGACAACCACCCTCGAGTATCGGCGTTGGTTTCTGATTCTCTTTCAAGTCACCACTTAATTTATTGATCACAGCAAGCGTCGACTAGCTGCGAATTATATGAATTTTTTCCATGATTTCATTTTTTAAACCAACGTTGGTTCGTGTTAATGAGCTGACTGAAGGACATGCATAGACGTATCGCTGCTGCCTCATTTGGACCACGACTACATATTTTAACCAGTTCAATAATAAACTTTGCCGCACCCGTAAAATGGCGCACCATAGAAAGGACAAACAAATCAGTATTCCGTGCACGTATGCATTGTAATCATCAAAGAAACGAGCATGTTGCCATTTACTTGAATGCATCCACACGATGGACGACAGTAAGTTATCGAAATCTTCATCTTCTCTGTCACATGATTTTTTAAATGGCGGAAACATCTAAAATGATGGCAGAACGTTTGGATTTACATGCCACTTTCGACGCTTATGACAGTGTTATACACTTTTTCAGTCTTTAATGAGTCTTATTCAAAGAAAACTCTTTGAAAACTGAGAATATTTTGAGATCGGTTTATTTGACATTCGAAGCTGTTTGGGCTTTAAGGAGCGTTGAGTAACAACAGCCCGCGAGTAGACCGGCAATTTTTTCTTATGCCTCCATCAAAATAATATACTTCCTACCCTCTCAGACCACAAAGTTTTGATGAAACCCCTACTTAGACAATGATAATGCGAATGCTTGTATTTGACAGAAGAACAGAAGTCAAATATCAAGTCTGTGAGCCGGATCCATGAATATATAGACACAAATGATGCGAATTTTGAACAATGCTATGCTACAGTATAGCTTCAAACTTAAGCTAATCTAACATCAAGACATGTAAGTGGAAGCGCTCTTTTCTCCCTTGTGTGTTTTAAATGAAAGTATCAAAATATGACATGATGAATTCATGATGTATTGATCATACAAAAGCGTAACAGAACAAAGCTACTTAAATTTAACATATAGGCTCACGCAAAGTCTTTTAAATTCGTCGATTGCATGATTTTCTCGGGGAATGGCTGATGAATGAGTAGTATTTTACAACAACAGTGGCCTCATTAAGTGTCATTGATGTTGATGCATGGTTATTCAAATTCCAATGTCGATGAATATAATGTCAAATTCTTTTCTTAGTTTAATTTGATCTTCGTTCGTGAGTTTTGATGTATGAGTTAACTGGATCGTAATTTGAGAAGGCGGTTGAATGCATCACGCCAAAGGGCGAGGAAAGGGCTTGCCGCTTAATATCAAGCCAAAGCTCATAAAATTGTGTTTACTTTTAAACTGGCCATGCCGGTAAACAACGTGGCAGTTCAACCGGTGTATAATCTTCAAAAGATTTTTATTAATATTAAGTGAAGACTGCTGCCAGAATAATCACTCTCTCAAGGAAATTCACACATATTTCACCAATCCTTCAGGGTCTACATTGGTTGCCAGTCCGCTTCAGGATAAATTACAAGATTCTTCTACTTACATACAAAGCTCTGCATAATAAAACCCCCGGGATATATTTGTGATTTAATTAAGTCATACAATCCTCAACGTTCTCTCCGGTCGGCGAACAAGGGCTTGTTGGCCACAACAACATACAACATCAAGACATATGGCAGTAGCGCTTTCTCTAATTGTGCTCAAAACTGTTGATGACTTACTGCGAGACACATCTTTTCAAACTAGCTTACTGTGCGGAACAATTCTTCTAAGCACCATTGAAAAGATTTTTTCTTGGATTCTGACGCTATATAAATTGTGTTTGAGTGATTGATTGACACCGGTTGAACCGGATTTTGGCGTGTCCCCGCTCTCTCTCTCTCTCTCTCTCTCTCTCTCTCTCTCTCTCTCTCTCTCTCTCTCTCTCTCTCTCTGACTTCAATAGTTGTTGCAGTAGTTGGACTATCTTTGAAACGTTTCTTTATCATAATTAGGCAAATCCTTCGAAACATTTATGCTGACAAGAATTTCAAAGAAGGCTTTGCCGTCTAGGAAAAACCGAGACAGACAATGGGTGACTTCCCGTTTAGTCTTGCAATGCTTCTGTGAAATGTTCTTTGAAGCTTTAAATGTATACTGTCACCTGTGCCAATTTTGCCACAGTTACCAGGAAAAGAGAATATATAACCAATTAAGATTTTAAGCGGGTGGCCGCTTTTCAAAAACAGCGCCCTCACATGGGCATGTTTGATACCAAGGAACCTACCTTTGACCATATATGGCCATACTTAGATTACAGGTGACTGTATACATTTAAAATTTTGTAACCATTGAATCAAACATCACCTTCACGGGGAGTCGTCACTGTTGCATTCACCGTGATTTGGAAAGGTTTGTAATATTTCGGTGTTTATATATCACAAAGGAAAGAAGTTGATAGAGCTTAAGTGGTTTACGTCCGAAGCTCTTAATTAAAATCCTGTATTCGAATATTCATGATAGCAAACACGAACATCAGGCGAAATGAGTATATAACATAAGAGACAAATCAAACCGAGAATGAAAAGTACATTTAGGGACTGGACATAAATTACAGGGGGGGTGGGCCGGTGTTTTTTGGGGGTGGGTCGCCATTTTTCGCGCAAGCATTTTTGAAGGGTCATAAAATTTTGTGCAAGCCTATGGGGGAGGGTCACCTTTTTTCATGCATCAAAGCTGAAATTGCATGTGCACGTATTGAAGAATATGGAATACTGAAAAAAGAAAAAATACCTCCTGGCACTTTCATTTTCTGCCATTATCATTTTCGGCTCGCCCTTTGGGCGCAAATTTCAGGTATAATAAACAATGTATTGATGATCCAAGCAGCCACATTAATTTAAATTGTCATTATTTCTACTTATTCAACTCCTCTATTGTGCATAACTGTCCCCTATAATGACTCTTTCAATAACAATTTGGGAGATCACTTATTTGACATCATTCTCCCATTGACAATACATTGGGTATAGGTCGGTGTCAAACGTTCATGTCGCTGTATGTACATTTTTTTATTTTTTGAGGACATTGACAGAATACAAACTATTCAGAATAGTGCATAGTGTCATCAATAACAACTGGAAGCTTCAGGTCGAACAACTTTTGAATAACAATTTTGGATCAGATAACCTATGAGTTATTTGTAGTTTCCTCATAGCCTACAATGTATAGTGAATCAACATTTTGGTGAAATTCCAAAATCAAATTTCTTGCACAACCATAGACTTGAAACCACTCTAGTCTAATCATGAATATTAATACTAATAATTAGGTGTACATAAATGCACAGGTTTACCTAGTTTTGTATTGGAAAAAATTATTCATAGTTTCATCATAGACTGCCATGTATAGTGAATCGACATTTCAGTGAAATTCCAAAATCAAATTTCTTGCACACCCATTGACTTGAAACCACTCTAGTCTAATCATGAACATTAATACCAATAATCAAGTGTACATAAATGCACAGATTTTCCTATTTTTGTATTTGAAAAAAATTATTCATAGGGTTTCATCATAGACTGCCATGTATAGTGAATCAACATTTCGGTGAAATTCCAAAATCAAATTTCTTGCACACACATGGACTTGTAACCACTCTAGTCTAATCAAGAACATAAATATCAATAATCAAGCATACATAAATACACAGATTTGCCAAGTTTTGTATTTTAAAAAAATTATTCATAGTTTCGTCATAGACTACAATGTATAATGGATCAACATTTTATGCGAAATTCCAAAAACAAAGTTCTTGTACACAGATGCACGTGTTACCACCCTCTTCTAATCAAGCACAATTATGTCAATTATTCAGGGTCCATATATGCACAAATAGTGCATATTTTTAATTCTAAAAAAATTTCTTACAGTTTTGTCATAGACTCCCATGTATGGTGGATCAACATTTTGAGCGAAATTCCAAAATCAAATATCTTGTTAACATGTGCACTTGTAAACAACCCATGCTAATCAAGTATATCTATATCAGTTATTAAACATCTATATATGAACAGATATTGCTAGTTTTATACTGGAAAATACACGTTCGTTGTTTTCTTATAGTCGACTACCATGTATAGTGAATCAACATTATCGATGAAATCTAAAAATTATATTTTTTGTACAGGCATGCACTTTTTACCTGCCACTTCAAGCAAAGTACATTTACATGAATTATCACACACATATGAAGTGATATTTTGTGGACAACACGTTATATCGGCCACATTTTGCCTTCCTTTTGGGAGGGCGACTTAAAAAGTATAGCAAGTCAGAAGGGGGTCTTGAACACATTGCGGGTTTGTTGAGGGGGTATTGAGTAACAGGGGAGGGTCACTTATTTTCATGCACGGATAAGGGGGAGGGTCACTAATTTTTGTGCATGAACTTTTGAAGGGTCACTATTTTTGATGCAGCGGTGTTTCGAAAAACACCGGCCCACCCCCCCCCCTGTAATTTATGTCCAGTCCCTTATATTGACTTCATTATATAAAATATACTGCATTCACCGGACATTGAAGGATTAGCGGTGTTAGCTGACCATAAACAATTAATTATTTAATAGACGAGTATGAGACGAAATTTAAAACTATTAAGCTCACCTTTGGCTTTTCTCTTACCAAAGTCCATAAAAACGTTATTGGTAAGTGTGGAGCGCTCTGTTTCTTTTTTGACAACGAGTACAGAAACCCTGTGCGAGCAAATTGTTTTCAAGACAACGGCTGGCCTTAGAGCTTAGACATTCTAACGTAAATGTGAAGTATACCAGAACAACGACGAACGCATGCGTTGACGATGATAGGTCACGCTATATATCCGCCAAAATATTGTTTCAAATTTCATTTTAGTGCAGCAATTTTTTTCTGTAGCAAATTTCACATATCTCTCTCTCTCTCTCTCTCTCTCTCTCTCTCTCTCTCTCTCTCTCTCTCTCTCTCTCTCTCTCTCTCTCTCTCTCTCTCAGGAATGACGAGTCCTGTTCCAACAATGATACATTTGACGCCAAGTCCGTCAACAGAACCAGATGATTACTTTGATAATGGACGTTACGAACTCGATACAATAGATGACAGTGTGGTCAAAATATTGACAGCAATATTCACTATTGGTGTTGCACTGTCTGTAGTGGAGAACATCGTTGTAGTTTTCGTTTTAACACATGCCAAGAAGGGGAAAACGTCTTTTAACCCTTTGATCTTTAACCTTGCTGTGTCTGATTGGACTCTTAGTCTTGTGTGCCTGCCGTTTCTATTTACGAGCACTGTCATGGGAGAGTGGGTATTTGGTTTCGCCATGTGTAAACTGGTCTCCTACTTGCATACGGTAAGTGTACGTCTATTTTTTCAAAGCCTAGGTGTAGAAACGATTTTTAGCCCAAGTGTGTAAACACGTGGGCTATTGTCATAGCGATGTCTGTCTGTCTGTCCGTGTGTGTGTGTGTGTGTGTCAATGTGTGTGTGTATGTGTGTCTGTCTGTCTGTCTGTTTACACGATAACTCAGAAACGCCAGAACGGATTCAAGTCAGATTTGGTACACAGGTACCATATGCTACTTGCAAGTTCTGATTAGATTTTGGTTAGTGTGGCTTGCATATTAATGAAGTTATGCAATATTGGTGTTTTCTGTATAATGGTTTCCCTATGGAGACGGTAATGACAGTGTAGACATATATCAAGAAGTACTGCACAAAATTTCATGAAACTTTTCACAGATGACAATCTTAGAACATTATGATGATATTGTGAGTGTCATGTAAATTATCTTCTCATTTACATATTTAATGAACTTGTTATTAGTGAGATAACTCTGAAATTTCAGCACCAAACTTGATGATACTTGCAACAAATATTGATCTGATATATATCTTATTATACTTAGAAGCATTAGGCAGTGTCAAGTTAATAAATAGCTCATTTGCATATTTTATGAAGGCTTGTAATTAGTCATATAACTCCGATATAACTTTACCAAATGTGATTAAATCTGCTGCAGATACTGATCCGACTGATATCTAACTGTAGTGTAAAGCATTTAGTAGTGTGAAATTAATTAAGGGTTGATTTGCATATTTAATAACCTTTGTAATTAGGTATATAACTCTGAAATTACGGCACCCAAGTCAGTGAAATTGGGTACAGATATTGTTTTGATAAATATCTAATTGTATTGCGAAGCATTTGGCAGTGTCAGTTAACAAATAGGTCATATGCATATTTTATGAAGTTTTGTAATTAGTGATATAACTCCAAAATACTGCACCAAATGTGATGAAATCTGCTGCAGATACTGATCCGACAAATATCTAATTGTGATGTAAAGCATTTAGTTGTGTGAAGTTAATTAAGGGTTCATTTGCATATTTAATGAACTTTGTAATTAGTGATATTACTCCAAAATTACAGCGTTAAATTTGATGAAACTTGAAACAGATGTTGATCTGATAAATATCCAATGGTACTGAGAAGCATTGAGCAGTGTCCAGTTAATAATTAGCTCATTTGCATATTTCATGAAGTCTTATAATTAGTCATATAACTCCGAAATAACTGCATCAAATGTGATGAAAACTGCTGCACGTACTGATACGACAGGTATCTGTGTTGTAAAGCATTTAGTAGTGTAAAGTTAATTAAGGGTTCATTTGCATATTAAATAAAGTTTGAAATTAGGTATATAACTCTGAAATTTCGGCACCAAAATTTTGTGAAAAGTTCTACAGATATTGATTTGATAAATATTTAATTGTGCTATGAATCATTGAACAGTGTCAAGTTAATTTAGAGTGTATTTGCATATTTAATGAACTTTGTAATTAGTGACATTACTTTACAATTACAGCATTAAATTAAATAAAACGTGCTAGAAATGTTGATCTGATGGATATCTAATTGTCCATAAAGCATTGAGCAGTGTCAAGATAATGAACAGCTCATTTGCATATTACATAAAGTTTTGTAATTAGTGATTAAACTCTGAGAGTACTGTGCGAACTTGAAAAAAACCTGCTACATACAGTGTTAACATATATCTCATTGCTCTGTGAAGCGCACTACTATTAATGAACCTGTTGTAAAACACGTTAGCATATTCAGTTCATATCTGGTCTTCTCCTCTTTCCATGTAGTGTCATTTACTCTTGTATCGTCCTGTCACAGGAACTCAGATAATGAACAAAAAAAGACATGAACAAAATACAAACTAATCAAATAATAAAGTTATATAGCCTAAAGGTGATCATGCGAAGTACACTTTACTTTGTAAAGAACCTTTTTTTCAATATATTTATGATTTATATATCCAGAAATATTGAGTTATTAATGACAGCAAAAACATTAATGTTGCTCTAATTGTTCTCCGTGAATATTCATTGCCATGCCTTGCCTTGTCTTGCATTGCAAAGCTGAAAAAGACTTTTGCCTTTATTTGAATTTCTACAATGTAACTGTGATGTTGTCTGATAAGTTTGAGAGAGAGACAAGAAAGAGTTCAGCAATTTCATGTCATTTCAAAGAATTTATATGACCATCATTCATTGCGATGAAACTACACATGGTTTAGTCAATGGTCTAATCAGTCCATGTTTAAAATCTGATGATACACAATTAACTATGCTAGATACTTCATTACATTTAATGCTAATGCTAATATTTAATTCTCCTTACAGGCATCCGAAATTGTCAGCATCTTCACTTTGGTAGCCATATGCATAGAGCGATATCGAGCAATAATGTATCCTTCGCTAACACAGGCGAAGAAATGGCACAGGATTATTACCATCATCCTAATCTGGATTGCAGCCCTTGTCATCTGCTGCCCCTACCCTATCTTAAACGAACTATATTATTACCCCCTTGTTGAGAACAGAACCGCAGCTGTGTGTGGCAATAGTTGGCCAATGGTTGGTGCGGTTGACGGTAGAAAGTGTACATGTGGATCGTCTTTCTGCTGATGTACATCGGACCCTTCTCATACTCGGAATTTGTTACTTGCGCGTTGTTGCCAGGCTGTGGTGTACAAGTTACCTGGATGTGCTGACAATAGAATGGAAGTACGATCCAAGCAAAAGGTATGTTCTAAACACCGTGCCATGATTACTTTTTTCTCTTCAAGAATATCCTACCTTCTCAGTTAAACTGAAGCCGACACTTTTCTAATCAGCAAGGAGACACATAGATTGTAGTTGTGCTTCTGCAACTGATCATAAAAACCAGTATTACAATAAAAGAACAACTAAAAAAGCGAAGTACTATTCTTCTCAGTATGGGGATGTCCCTGTCCAGCATTGCTGACTTATTTACAGTGATTTGCTTTGAAGCATTTGCATTAGACGAACGAGGCATATCGTCTATATCGAGGTGTTGCCAACACTGTCGGGTGCAATTAACAGCTAAGCGGTACCAGGAGTCGATCATAAAAAAAATCAACTCTGCAAAAGTTGAAACATTGTCTAGCAGACGGTCAGACCTAGTCTAAACAACACCACCACATATGTCCAAGCACTGTCCAAGTCTTATCACTTGCTTTCAGGTGTAGTTGTCTTGACTACATCTGAACTGCTGCAAGACAATGTTTAAACTTTGGCAGAGTTGATTTCACTGTGGTCGACTTGAATTACTGCTCAGCTGATAATTACACCTGACAGCGTTGGCAACACCTCTATTTAGACAATATGTCTACTTCGCGTAATGCCAATGCTTCAAAGCAAACCACTGTCAATTTGGTCATCAGGTACAATTGTATATCACGGTGTGCAAAGCTAATTTAGGATCCAGGTCACCGTCAGCAGTAGCTGACAGGTTCTGCCACATGTCCTGACAGCCTCCCTGCGATTAAAAGAAGCTTATGCATCACCAAAGGGTGTGCCTACAACATGATTTGCAAGCGCTTTGCTCCATCAGGGTAAAATTTTAACGTGACTATTTGTGTCAACAAATAGTCTTGCCAATTATGAACATTTTGCCCATCCTGTGTCTTCTGTAAAACGCAAATAAAATTCAGGCTTTTAAAAAATATTGATTTTCGACACTTTTAAATAAAACTAGAACATGGCGGTATAAGTTTTAATCACTTTATTATCATATTTAATTTGCCTTGAGGACATGGTTATTTACCCTTCTAAACATGCACCTCCTCTACTTGAAATGGATAGGAAAGCTAAAAAAGTCGCTCTGCCCTCTTAGAAATTTTGATTAATTCTTTTACACGAACTTTGACTTCGCCTTCATCACCAAATGGCAATATTTCAAATGCACACAAAGTAGATTTGGCAATCATTTGATAGCTAGCATGATTGCAGAAGCCCTAACACCAGTTTAAATATGTAGCAAAAAATGTAGCAGACAGGGCTGAGTCTTCACTAGTTGCAGTAGTTAAGTAGTTACAACAACTCCGTATGGCCAATTCCGTGAGCGGCTTATTCTATGCTAGCGATACCCACTGGGCTCATATCTTACCGTGACAAATATTACTGAACGTCATAAAGTTAAAAGAGATCAACACTGCAGCTGAAAATTATAACCTTCATAGCACTAATGAAGACAAGCCTGTAAAAGCAATAAAGTTTAACATGAAGACAAGTAAGCAGATGGCAAGCTTGCAAAACACTGTAAATGGTATTGTACTGACAGTGTCCAGTGCATCCGCAGCTCCTCGCCGGGGTCTAAGAGCTGACTGTGCAGTTGTTGAACTTGTCTTGACAATATTCAACCTCTACAATGACAGGATTCTTGCAAATAATATTACAACGCTCATTGGTTTACCCATGTACCAAGTTAAGAACGTAGAGGGAGTGTGCTCTAATGATTGAGTGTATTTAGATCAGGGCAGACACTGCTGGGACATTAACATCGATGAGGGCAAGGGAGGCATATTTTTGGAGGGTTTGCCTATGGTTGTCTGCTTTGTCGCTGGTCTTATTACTACCAAACATATTAAATAGGGAGGAATATATATTTGCACACGAATATAGAAGATGACTATAGTGGTGCCCTAGATGAGCAAAGTGAAGAAATGACTTGGGAAGTTCACCATAGCCTAACAGTTGATAGGGATAACTACTTTACCAAAGCTTGTAAAACAGTGAGGTTTTGGCCAGGAAGGCATTGGCATAGCACAATAGCCCTGAGAAATTTTCAGATCAGAGTGAAAGGCTGACAAAAGATACAGAAAGGCATTACCGAGCCTTTGAAAAAAATAACAAACTATACTAAGGCGTCTGATGAAAAGCAGCAAAGGCTTCATGATTGGAGAAAACAGAGGCTGTGTACCCTAGGGGCGACTGGGAGGAACTTAGTGTGACGACAACTTTCAGCCTTGTGTGGAAGCCAGTGAAATCGACTAATGGCGAAGCCAAAATTTGCAGTGTGTTATACTCATTCTCCTATTCAAAAGAAACACAAGCTCATTTGTATAATTGATGGACTTGCTATAGATAAGATTTATATTGATTGAATATTATAAATGCATTGATATATGGAGAACCGAATGTTGTGTGAGAAGAATCCATCAAGGCCTGTAAGAATGGTATAAATGTTATTTTGTGCATCAAACTATGGTGTTGCAGGCTAAGCAGGGTAGACTGGAATGTAAGAGTCCTTATGGGAAATCAAGATCAATTGTGTGATTATAATTGTACACCAATCTTCTTAGTTTTGTCAAAGAATGACAAAAGAGGAACTTTTCAAATGAATGTAATTCATTTATGTTTTCAGAATGAGGGTGATGGACTATTGCAAGGATATTGAGTGCTTCAGTAAATTCACGATATGGGAAATAGGGTTATATTCCAGGCACATGGTTATCTGTATGTTGAAACATGAGTCTCTCTGGCTAAGAAGCAAATGTTGCTCAGTGTAATACAAGTGGCGTTACGAGAGTGGCCCTACAACTTTACTAGCATAAGTAGCGTAACTAGAGACTAACGAATGTTGTTCAGCCATGGAGGCATACTTTTTTGAGTTTACTGACATCAAACTGAACAGAACAGGTTCGAACTGGTCAGCTATTCCAGAGCAGGACATATCATTTTGATTCTATGAAGGAGCATGATATTTTTTTAAATTAGGTTTCGCGGTAAACAGGAAAACTCTCCCATCGCGTTTTGGACTTCCGCTTAAGGCTGAATGTATTCGTCTGTCTGATTTATTTTTAAATCAGCTGTAATGTTTCCGTAGAGTTTCTTTGCATTTTTTTTCAAATGATACTTCCTTCGTTGTTGATGATAACAGAATATACCTTTGTTAAACTGCTTTTCGGAATAATATTTATCTGCTCTAAAACGTTCCCAGTTACAATGAAAGAAAATTAAGTTAATCTAAAATTTATTTACATCATAAATCGCATTTTGGTAGGCAAAGTACATTGTTAGTCTGTGTCTGTGGTCCCTATAATGCCCATTGTCTAGTCTACCTTTGTGAACACTACCTATCTGACTTATAGATTGATATATGGCGGGTGCAATGTGTGGGGCAGGATGCGCTTACTATTTTCGAAACACCTGACATCGCTTCTTGGTCTTCTGGCCAGAGGTCCATATATCTTTCTTTCATGAATATGACATTGTTTGTGTACTGTCTATTTACTGTCTGTTCTGTGCTGTTTTGTGTCTATGTTTACAACTATTGTCTTACGAATTCTGACTTACAGTCATTGGATTATGGATTGGTATGATTGCGATTATTTGAGAAAACCCCTATGGGCATGTGCGATGGATATGTTAGCTGTGTCGGTAACTAGTCTTTTACCTACCAACAGCTCACTTAAAATGCCCCTTGTTCATAAACGTGTCAATACAGAATTGCAGCTTCATGGAAAACCTTCTCTTCGATAGCAAAATAGCTTGTAATCGTAGTTTTTGTTCAACATTTCAACACTGTCAGCTTTGCTTGTGTTTGCTGCATGGCCATTAAATTAGGGAGAAGGGAAAAACAGTCTTAAGCTCGTGTAATCCAGAACGTCTTAACGCTTTATTCAATATTTTGGTACTAGTTGTCATATCCCAAAGACAAATTTTTCTCCACACAGGTTCAAAAATACATGTATTCAAAATCCTAGGAACGTAAATATGCACATTTTCGTACCTATCTCTTCCTGTATGTAACTATACTTTAATCAAAAAACTAAAATTTACTACCTCATAAACTCTCTTCAAATTAACAAAGTAATCATAAATGCGGTACAGTTTTATGGAAAATCTTGCACACACTGTTGTGCTAGATATGGCCAGCCGATATTGATGACGCTACCACTAAGATGCTTACACTTCGATGTCAGTCTAATGGCTTTCCTTCTGCTTCTGTGGCACGAAGGGTTTCAGTTCTAATTTTCAGTATGACCAATTGTGCGTACAACAGATAGAAAAGAATTTATACATCCCTCCTATTCTAATCGTTCTTATCGAAATCTAAAATCTCCGAAATCTTGAAGTGTCATGTCATGAACCGCCTTAATTTCTAGTGTATCAGACCATTGTCGGTACACCAGATGGTCACATGTTCCAATTTTGCTCATGCTCTCAGCAAAATCAACATTCCATAGGTCTTTCAAACCATATAGTGCCATCTAACTAGTTACCCCTTCCCCTTCCAGCAATTACATTATTGCAGAAGGCCTCAATATTAACATCGTTATCAACATTTGCACGTATCTCTTCTAGCGGCACTGACACAAACTGGGTGGACAAACAGATAATTTAGGATTTTGTTCAGTGTTGTTACCATTTGTCCATGGTGGAAAACATTGACAGAAAACCAGAGAAAACGGTCCCGCTCCGAGAACAGCCCCGAGACGGGACGGTGTCTTTTGGCACGCGTATACGCCAGTCACCTAGGCGACGGTAATCCGCACCACTTATCACCATCGAGAAGGTACTCCTCCCCCTATACCACTGGCGATCCCGCCCTCAAGGCACTACGTCATTCGACCAAGCATTGTTATTGTAATTTCCTGCATAAAATTAACAGCGAGGTCAACCGGTCAAATCCTCTTGGCATTTCCTGGCATGATTGTTGGCACACCAGATGGTCAGATGTTCAACCTTTACCCATGCTCTCAGCTCTATCAACATTCCACAGGTCTTTCAAACCATCTAGTGCTATGTCTCGAACCTCCTTGTATCGGAACATTTATAATACATCAGATTGTAAGAATTTCCATCGTTGTTCTTTTTTTTTACAACTATGAAAATCTCCAAGTTCTTGAAAACCATACAGATATACATGAAGGACTGGTGTAAACGTGCCGGCTGTCATAGTCCATAAAGTCAAGTGCAATTGTCCCTAGGCTCAAACAGATAAAGAAAGGGGGGTCATATTTGAATGCTTATAACACTAATAATAGTTTCCATTTGACCACATGCTCAATATGGCATTTGACTACTGTTAAGTGTGTAATCATTAAATATTCCTGCGTAGATGTAAACTGTTAAATGTTGACGTATCTATCGATTCAATTGCGGTGTTTTTAGTAAAAGGAAGTAGAAACTGTAAAATGCGTTTTGATCAGAAAATTGAAATACAAAATTACTTGCCAGAATGTGCAGGACTATATATTGCCTCTTATATTTTTTACCAACGAGACTTACATTTACATTATTTTTTCTATTTTAGGCAATAACCAGCATCCTGTTTGCTGTGACGATGTTCGCCATTGCTTGGCTTCCTGTACACCTCTTCAGAATGGTGGTACTCACCCACAAAACAGAATTCTTAGCAACTCATCCGATGGAAGTTAACATAATAAGAGCGTGCGGATACATTTGGTTGATCATATCAGATGCCGTGTTCAATCCAATCATATATGCTTTCATCAGTAAGAGTTTCAGGGTAAATATCGCATGCATCATTGTATATTCAAGTATACATTTGGTGATATAAATAAAATGATATCTATTTGAAAAATCTGAATACCATTTTGAAAGTTTGTTAACAACCAGATGTAGTAATATCAAAGGGTCATGCACCTTGTAATTTTCCCTAGATATCAAAACCGAGTTAAGCAAAATATAGAAAGTAACAGTTTAATGAGCTTCTTCGAATCAATTTTGAAATTCATTTTAGGATAGAAAATGTGGACTAATTCATTGAAAATGTCGAAAGCAAAGCTGCTGTTTAATTTTATCACAAATAAGTGCACTTGCTTTACTTTTCAGTGACTATGAGAGAATTTAGAAAAGCCCATGCTTACATCGTCCAAAGACCTCTATCTTAGGGAGAGAAATGACAACCCAACGCTTCCTTTCCATAGTCAATCATGACCTGCGATACGACAGGTGTACAGAAAATGTTTATATGAGTTTAAAGACGGGTGCAGCAAATTTTGAAACTGCACCCACTCACATGTAAGCATGTAAAATGTCACGTTTATCCTAAAATTGTGATGATCTTCTCCAGGAATTTCCTTCTGTGTTACCCTCCAGACAGATTTTTGTCCTGACAGAACTGCAAACTGTGATCATCTTTCACTACATAAGACATTTATCTAAAATACTTTACCTGACACTCATTAATGCCAGCATTTTGGTTCTCTTCTTTTCCCAGCGTGACTTCTATCGCACATGCTTATCTTGTCGACGATTACTAAAGCGACAGGACAGGGAACCAACCATGCACAGCCAAAGTCTTGAGGAACGTCGTCGTGTCACCGAGAGCCTATCCACCGACAAAACTAAATTACATCATTCTCAATTGGAAGCCTTGGTTCCAGAGACGGAAGCAACGACAATGTAACAATCTATGTCACCTGAAAGACAAACAAAATTCATGATTCCATGATTGTAACTCGATCCGCTTTGAAATGTCGTGTTGATGACGTATATACAACTTAGTGTTGATGATTCATTACCACAATTGTGTTTTGGTCGTTGAGAGAGTTTTTCTCTGATAACCTAGTTCGTAAATTAACTTGCAACAGGCAAATTTTCCGGCTCTACAAGACTTATATGAGTTTTGAAAGTATTACTGTGTCATCGAACCTTGTTTTATGTGGTTAACGATCTTCAGTATATATAGTATGATAACGTTTAAAAAGTCCCCTCAAACATGGTTACAAAACACACCAATTTACTGTGGGTGTCAATGTCAATTTTCGAGGGATAAATTAAATGTAACAATTTTGTCACGATCGTATGTGTCCTGACAGGACCACAAACTGTGTCAATGTCAATTTTTGAGGGATACAATTCAATATAGCAATTTTGTCACGAAAGTTTTGATTCCCATTACACAGACTTACTACGTCTGCTGGTTTTGCTCAATTTTGGCTATAATTACAATGCAAAATAAAATAAGATGTTTATTATATGTATGACCAGCAGCCATTTTCTTTCAAGAAAGTCCTCCAAACAATTGATTCACTGTCTAGAGTCACCGGTCACCACATGAAAAAATCTGAACACTTTATTCAATCTTAGCAAATGGACAATGATGTGGTAAATATGGATGTCAATTTATTCAATTATTAAATGTATATGTCTATCTAATAGTGATTTTGTTACGAGATTTTCATTATTAGTACCTTCAGTTAGACATTTCTGAATTCATTTTGTTATAATTAGGGCAAGGCAATTTGCCAGGCCACATCATATAGCGTGCTAATTTGTATGATAAATATGGTTACCGACGGGTAACTTTACTTCAAAGTTTTCGTTTCCAGGGCAATCATACATTATTCATTTTTTGAAACGTGTACGATAATAGCGCATGACGAAACATGTATTTCGTCCTACGATGCCGTACTATCTGTCGGAGTATTCTAATTCCCTTGGGTTTCTTTCCCATTTTTGCAGAGCAATTACGCTTCTTATTTTGTTATGAAAATAGTTGAAAGTAAATAAAAGTTTGCGTAAAGATAAAATCCTTTCAATTTGAGGCACTTGCAAACATGGTGTTACTATGTGCTACTATGTATAAGAACGCACTAGTTTGTTTTGTATTACTGTTATGACTTAGAATTAGCGAAGTATGTGTCATTTTTTGTTAAATCTTATTTTTTATTAAATTTTATCACGTGTTTTACAACAGGTTCATTAATAGTAGTACGCTTCACAGAACAATCAGATATCTGTTATATCATTACATGTAGGTTTCACCACCTTTGGCACAGTACTCTCGGAGTTTAATCACCAATTACATGACTTTATATAATATGCAAGATGATGGATAGACATACTTACGAACCGGGCATCTTCCATCTGTTTGAACTAAATTTTAGTGTATTTTATCCTTTTCTTTATTTTCTTGTCTCTAGTGGCTGCTTGATGGCGCTGTTGATGAGCAAATAATATAAAATAAAATTTGATGGATAGACAATACCTCCGCTGCACGATGTACTTGGGCATAAATCCCGTTATTTGTGAATAACCTTATATTAACATATTTCGATAAAACACGAGTCCAGAGAAGAGCAAAGTAGGCGAATGCAACCAGATCATACTTCGTCAGACAATGATGTCCATTTGAACAGAACCTACATCACGCTGACGTTTGATAAGCCAGATGTACCGGACGATGTATGAGACCCTTCCCTGACCTTTCCTGACTAAACCGGAGCTCGAAATAAAGGTGAAAATGTGGAGGAAATCATGCTCATAACGCTAAAGAACCCATTCAATTTCGTTTCGTGACTGTTATCTCTGAGACACTTACGAACCGGGCATCTTCCATCTGTTTGAGCTCAGTATTTATCACATTTAATCACAGCAACAGGAAAACCTGTTAAGCCATAACCAATGATGGAGACAAAACTTGATATCCATTTTATGTTGTACGTAGTATAGTTTACATGTTTAATCACTGTGATCGCAGTTTCTTCATTTCCGTATGCCTATCCATCATCTTGCAAGTGTTGACACCCGGATTTTTCATGGGCAAGTTGAATGTCGAAAGTTGCATATTTAATGAACAAGTCTTAGAATTATTGATAAAAACAACTTTTAAGGCAAGCAGTAATTAATCAAATAATTGTTTGCCATATGGTATATGCAATATTTATTACCATCACCACAATTAATGAAGTGGGAACTTAGAAGTTCGTTTGATATTATGTAATTAAAAAATGTCAAAAGATAGCGACAAGTTTCACACATTTACTTCTGCAAAAAGAAGTGTTTGTCTCGGGCGGATAATGAGTTTAATACATCTCTCATAAATTCGTGGATAACTTAGTTTTATTCAGTGAACATGATATCTATTTCGTTTTATTCAGTGTAATTTGTTCATGTTTTATTAACTTATATTTATCAAAAGGTAACAATAAAACGAATCTAGGGTCTGCAGACAATTTAATGACTGAAGCAGGTGCAAAATCACGCATAAACAGTTAGTCCCTAGGATATGAAATATATACAACCAGTAAAAATAAAAAGGCACATTAAAATGTACATATTTATATATGGAACATTCAATGTCCGTATGTATTATGTGCGTTTTCCTGGTGTTGGAAGAGATCGCGTTACTTTGATAATTTCCCAAGACCTGGACTCCCCGTCCTCCTTATTTTTGAAGGGAAGGAAGGAGTCATTTTATCATGTTGTGGTCTATTATCTTTAAGGTGGTTGGAAAGGCTAGAGCGTCAGTTATAAATTTCAACAAAACTATTAAGATATAAAAGTAGTCAACATTCTCTGTGGAATAAAAAAAACTAGACATTTGGGCACAAAGGCATTGCAGAGTTATAGCCTGTTAAAACTTCTGAAAAACTGACCAAATAAGAAGAAGTTGGGGAGTCCTTAGTGTATTAACTATGGTAGAGGTCCCCTAGCTTTTAATAAAATGTTTGAAAAGGGAAAGTCATTATTTGCTGTTTTTCAGGAAAGTTTGACAAGGCGGTGCTGGCATTCAGAGTGAGTGACTGCTATTGTAAATGCATTTTTAGATTCTTTGAGTGTCAAAGAGGTGTCAAAAGTGAGATTAACCAAAAAAACTGCTCTATGACTTCAAAAGAGGGGTGCAAATATGGCTCGTTTTCAACATTTTTGACAGAATAACAGTTTTCCTACATTAATTGTATACCAATTTAATCCAACTTTGAAATGAGATATGGACATGGAATTTTTACAGCCTATTAACAAGGCTACAGATAAGATTTGTACGGCACAATTTTCCTGTATTTGAAGTACTTTTTGAAAAATCATATTTTGAAATTTGAAAGAATTTTTAATAATTTTTTGATATATAAACCCATGTAAAATCATAAAAACAAATTTTATTTACAAATCCTGCCGTACAAATCTTACAATAAATAGTGTCAACATATTTATAACTAATTTGGTAATATTAATACTATCCAATTATTATTAAATTCAAATATGAAAAAAAAATATGAAAAATTAAATTTTAATATTTACTGGTGTCATATTTCAAGATCATGGCTGCAAATATACATTTTTTATATTCTATGGAGAAAATATTAACTAAGGGAGTTATCCTGAAAATTTGAACTAAATATCTTGATTCTAACACTTGAAACTTGACATTAACTCTGAGAAAAGAATTGGTGCAAAAATAGCCTTTCCAACCACCTTAAGTTCTTGTTCGAATTCACTGATTTGTAATTTAAGAGTCATATTCTTGCTGCTTTTTCAGTGGACAAAAAATTCTACAGATTGTCCTTTCATTCAATTGTATTATATGATTTGCATGGTTCTGAACACTTTATTTTCAAACACTTGAGGAAATAGAAATAAATTCGGCTTCCGGGCTAATTTTTATCTGTTTCATTAACGTCTTCCGATAAAATATTAGAGAAGAGCAAAGTATTCATTTGCAACCAGCTCCAACTGTGTTAGACAGTGGTGTTCATTAGGGCAGAGCCAACATTACGCAGACCTAACACACCCGTGTGAACAATACATGAAATCGTGCCCAATCTTTGCTGACTTAAGTCGTAGCTCGAAATAGAGAGCAAAGGAGAAGACGATGTCCAGAAAATATAGTTTATTAATATAAAACGCCTATTTCGCGTCCTATCGGGAATGTTTTCAATAGGGAACCTAACAACCGGATATCTCACATCATCTGTATATACTCAGCATTTTATCACAGCATCAGAAAGATCTGTCAAACCATAACCAATGACGAAGATAAAATTTTGTTACCATTTCGTCTTGTACATAGTTTGCATTTTATCGCAGAGATGAACAGTTTGCGTGAATCTTCATTTTCGTATATCTATCCACCATCTTGTAAGTTTTGACACCAGGATTTTCATGGGCAGTCAAAGTTGTATGTCGGGAGTTACATATTTAATGAACAAGTCTTAGAATTAGAGAAAACACAACTTTAAAATTCATGTCATCACAAAATCTCAAAAGACAGCAACACGTTTCACACATTTGTTCTTGTTAAGGTGGTTGGAAAGGCTATTTTTGCACAAATTCTTTTATCAGAGTTAATGTCAAGTTTCAAGTGTTAGAATCAAGATATTTAGTTCAAATTTTCAGTATAACTCCCTTAGTTAATATTTTCTCCAATGAATATAAAAATTGTATATTTGCAGCCATGATTTTGAAATATGACACCAGTAAATATTAAAATTTAATTTTTCATATTTTTTACATATTTGAATTTAATAATAATTGGATAGTATTAATATTACCAAATTAGTTATAAATATGTTGACACTATTTATTGTAAGATTTGTACGGCAGGATTTGTAAATACAATTTGTTTTTATGATTTTACATGGGTTTATATATCAAAAAATATTAAAAATTCTTTCAAATTTCAAAATGTGATTTTTCAAAAACTACTTCAAATACAGGAAAATTGTGCCGTGCAAATCTCATCTGTAACCTTGTTAATAGGCTGTAAAAATTCCATGTCCATATCTCATTTCAAAGTTGGATTAAATTGGTATACAATCATGTAGGAAAACTGTTATTCTGTCAAAATGTTGAAAACAAGCCATATTTGCACCCCTCTTTTGAAGTCATAGAGCAGTTTTTTTTGGTTAATCTCACTTTTGACACCTCTTTGACACTAAAAGAATCAAAAAATGCATTTACAATAGCAGTCACTCACTCTGAATGCCAGCACCACCTTGTCAAACTTTCCTGAAAAACAGCAAATAATGACTTTCCCTTTACAAACATTTTATTAAAAGCTAGGGGACCTCTACCATAGTAAATACACTAAGGACTCCCCAACTTCTTCTTATTTGGTCAGTTTTTCAGAAGTTTTAACAGGCTATAACTCTGCAATGCCTTTGTGCCCAAATGTCTAGTTTTTTTTATTCCACAGAGAATGTTGACTACTTTTATATTTTAATAGTTTTGTTGAAATTTATAACTGACGCTCTAGCCTTTCCAACCACCTTAAAATAACAGCTTGATCTATGTAGATTTAGCGCAGGTAATGACGTCACGTCATCCGTTAACACCGTGGTTCTACTCAGTGAACGTGATACCTATTTTATTGGGTTCAATTCAGAATAATTTCTATTTATGAAAGGTAACATTGGGCGAGTCGAGGGTCAAAAGAGGACTGGGTTAATGAAACAAGAGCGAAATCAATCGTACGAAGTCAAACCCTGGGATATGGAACATATACAATGAGGAAAAATGTAACGTGACATTAATAAATAGGTAAAAAATTTTTTGTTACATTAAACTGTATGTATGTATGTATGTATGTATGTTTTATATGTTTATGTTATATATATATATATATATATATATATATATATATATATATATATATATATTTGCATGGAAATTCATCTGTGTTGGTAGCAAAATTACAGTCAATTGAACTTTTGATATCAACACGCTAGATTTTAGTCACTGAAATTTTCGGTTGCAGCACTGCAACCTTCGATAGCAGAATAACCCGATCTCAATGTCGTGACCTTTCGGACACGTGACATCAAAATCGGGTCATAGACTTTTGGTAATTTATACCTTCCACTGTCTCTATTAAGGGATCGCTGGTTGACTCTGATATATATCGCCTCCTTGACACCCCTTTCGAAGTATCGTGGATCCCTATCAAGAATTTCTACATTTTCCAAGTTCACAAAATGGTCTGGTGATTCAATGTGGATATGTTGGGAAACTTCCGATGTTGTAGAGCTGGGACGCCGGTGTTCAAGAAATCTGGTTTTTAAAGATCTCTCCGTTTCACCGATGTAAAATTGTGTGCAGGGGCCCTTATCGGTCTGACCTTGACACGGAATCATGTAAACAGGACCAGTGATGTCTTTCTTGGCAGTTTTGTCCTTGGGTGCAACCAGTAACTGGCGTAGTGTTTGAGTAGGTTTGAAACAGACCAGTATGCCGTAGGAGTTGAAAGTCCGTTTCAGGGCCTCTGAAATACCCTTCACATACGGGAGAACATTCTGTCCTTTGCGAACGAAGTCTTTTCGTGCTTTTGAGGTGGTCGCTTTCGGTTTACTCTGTTTACTGACACGATTGAACGTCCATGATGGATACCCACATTTCGCGAGAGCCTGCGTAATGTGTTGCTTTTCTTCTACACAATCAGTCGTATCGGTAATAACGGACTCTGCCCGATGGAAGAGGGTTTGTATCACTCCAAGCTTTTGTTGTAACGGGTGATTAGACGTGAAATTCAAATACTGATCTGTATGAGTAGGTTTGCGGTAGATTTTAAGATTTATGGAGCCATCTTCTTGGACTACCGATAAGGTATCCAAGAAAGCGAGCGACCTGTTCTCTTCACCTTCAGTTGTGAATTTGATATCAGGGTCAAGAGTATTCAGATGGTCTGTGAATTCCTGAGCATGACACTTCTTGAGTTTTGTGTGTGTGTCATCCACATACCTAAACCACCACAATGGGGGATGAGGCGCAGTAGCGATAGCTATCTGTTCCAGATGTTCCATATACAAATTGCAAACAATAGGCGACACAGGTGAACCCATTGCTGCTCCATGAATTTGTAAGTAATATACTCCGTTGTATACAAAATATGTGCAACGTAAGCAGACATCCAATAGTTTGACGACTTGAGTTACTGACAGGCGAGTTCTTTTGTCAAGAGTAATGTCTTTCTCCAGTTTATTATGAATGATTCCTAGGGCTTTGTCTACTGGAACCGATGTAAATAGTGCAGTGACGTCATAGGATCTTAATTCGGCAAAATGCTAAGAGTTGACAACATGATGATCTGTTTTTCCAACTAAGGGAGACAAAACGTCCGCTACAAGTTTGGCACAATTGTATGTTATGGTACCAACACTGCTCACAATCGGTCTAAGTGGAGTATTTTGTTTATGCACCTTAGGCAAACCATAGAATTTTGGCGGGGTCTCAGTGGTGGGGTATAATTTCCTGTATTCTTCTCTGTTAATCCCTCCTTCTTTTTCTACCTCTACAAGTTCTTTCTTGTATTTAGATGTAGGATCTTTGGTGCCTAGTTTTCTGTAAGTATTTGTGTCACTGGTAACTGTTAACAATTCTGTTGGTATTCTTCAGTGTCTAACCCTGGGATATGGAACATATACAATGAGGAAAAATGTAACGTGACATTAATAAAATCTAGCGTGTTGAGATCAAAAGTTCAATTGACTGTAATATATATATATATGTATATGTATATTATATATATATATATATATATATATATATATATATATATATATATATATATATATATATATCGAAAGTTACATATTTAATGAACAAGTCTTAGAATTAGCGAAAACACAACTTTAAAATTCATGTCATTACAAAATCTCAAAAGACAGCAACACGTTTCACACATTTGTTCTTGTTAAAATAACAGCTTGATCTATGTAGATTTAGCACAAGTAATGACGTCACGTCATCCGCTAACACCGTGGTTCTACTCAGTGAACGTGATATTTATTTATTGGGTTCAATTCAGAATTAATTTCTATTTATGAAAAGGTAACAATTGGGCGAGTCGAGGGTCAAAAGAGGACTGGGTTAATGAAACAAGAGCGAAATCAATCGTACGAAGTCAAACCCTGGATATGGAACATATACAATGAGGAAAAATGTAACGTGACATTAATAAATAAGTAAAAATACAACGTTACATTAAACTGTATGTATGTATGTATGTATGTATGTATGTATGTATGTATGTATATGTATACATTTTGTGTATATATATATATATATATAAAATATATATATATAAATAATATATATATATAATATATATATATATATATATATATATATATATATATATATATATATATATATATATATATATATATATATATATATATATATATATATATATATACACAAAATGTATACAATGTGCCCTCCCGGTTATCACCATAATGGCTTTATGGCAACCTCTGAACTTCGGCACAGAGAGTACGGTACACATTGTTGAGGATTGAAAATATGGACTCACCAGAGTGCTCTTACGGCAATACGTACCATGAGCGAAGCATAGTGCCAACAGTGAACGCCCCTTATATTACGCAAGAGGCTGCCCAACAATCTCAGAGTGCTCTAACTACTATTAAAGCAGTGAGCGAAATACACAAAATGTATACAATGTGCCCTCCCGGTTATCACCATAATGGCTTTATGGCAACCTCTGAACTTGGGCACAGAGAGTACGGTTACACATTGTTGAGGATTGAAATATGGACTCACCAGAGTGCTCGAACGGCAACGCGTACCATGAGCGAAGCATAGTGCCAACAGTGAACGCCCCTTATTACGCAAGAGGCTGCCCAACAATCTCAGAGTGCTCTCTCTCTCTCTCTCTCTCTCTCTCTCTCTCTCTCTCTCTCTCTCTCTCTCTCTCTCTCTCTCTCTCTCTCTCTCTCTCTCTCTCTCTCTCTCTATATATATATATATATATATATATACCGTACTCTCTGTGCCCAAGTTCAGAGGTTGCCATAAAGCCATTATGGTGATAACCGGGAGGGCACATTTTATACATTTTGTGTATATATATATATATATATATATATATATATATATATATATATATATATATATATATATATATATATATATATATATATATAATGTAAAACATTCTGTTAAAGAGGTTGTATGATTGTATGCTGGATGTGCTAATATTCGTATGTGCCTGTCCCCGTCTTACTGCTATTTGTGTCTCTTTACTTTATCACCACCTGGAGGAAATGTCTATTGCGTTTTGTAGCCGTATTGTCCAAGACGTTTGGCTATTACTAGTAAAGATATTTGGTTAGGATAAAATACATTTACGCCAAATCTGTTAAAGCCAAATGAACAGACACTTTCTTAAAACGGTAACTAGAATTACTACAACGCATTTGACTGTTATGATAGCTCTACTTAAGTCTTACAGTCGTCTATTTAACCCTACTATAGAGACGACAATGTAGGAAGGTTAGGTATGATTTAAATTAAATGGTAATCGTTAATAAAGGATTCATGAGAAGCGAACCGGATAATATATACAAAAATCTCCCCCTTGCGTATTTTGTACCCTGTTTTTTATCATGTGTTTCTATTTGGGTAGAAAACGAGACAACTGCCTCAGTTATTCTGGTAACTGAGCTTAAATTTGTCTCATGTGGACTGGGGCAATCAATTATAGTGCAATTTACATGTAGTTTCGTTTTAAATGTCACGGTTACTAAAATATTACTGAAATAGCACTATTTGCTGATATTTAAGTGTGTCGCTAAAGTGTCATTTGTGTGTATTGTAATCAATAGGACCCCTGTTTTTTTATCAATTTCTAAGTTCGGTTCTAGTTCCGCGTATGTGTACATTGTTGGTTCGAGCCCGATTGAAACCACCGTATATTCTTCATCTATCAAGTATTCAGAATTGAGAGCAATACCATGACATTTTACATTTGCATTGTTTTTGTTACACTGTCCACAGGTTCAGGTAAACACGACAGGCTTTTAATATGACCTACTCACTAAAGGTTCTACCATCAACTTTGTAAATTTCTCTCCGGTAAATTTAAGCTTTTTCTCGCTCTGAAGCATCTCAAAATTACATCCAGCTGTGAAGCATGTGATCTTTCGGAAACTTTGCCCTACCCTATGTCAGTGAAAAGTTCTCATGAGGTTGTTGTCAAGCTTGAGTGGAAAGTGATTTCAAGTTTACTCGGTTTTAATGATGTGAGAATTCGGATAGTTTTCAATCGGATTCGAAACCACAACATACGGCATCAGTCGCCTAGCTGAGAGGCCACAGACAGAACCACTCGGCTAAATCTCCACTCCCAAAAAAGAGTGGTTCATTAGCCGGCTAAGTTGTTACATTTTTCTGACTGAGACCGCTCAACACGTTGTAGAGTTCGTGAAGCAGTCACGCAAAATCAGTATGAACAGATTTTCAAAACAAAACGTTGATAATATCGTCACAAAACACGGCATTCGTTCATCCACTGATGTAACGCACTTACTTGTAATAGACTAGAGGACGACACTAGTACTGAACTCAGATGGATTCACATTGTCGACAAACAAAGGAAATATTGCCGTTTTGTTGCACCAAACCATCAGACTTTTGCGTATAAGGGAGCATTCGTTTTTTACAGGGAGGGGGCGGTGGAAATCAGGGGGGTTGACTTTTACAAAACCGCTTTTTAGGGGGGTCAAATTTTACAATCAATGATTGAAGGGGGGGTCAAATTTACACAGGTTTGTATTGAGTTATGAAAAAAAATTGACTTTGGAATTTCACCGAAATGTTGCTTGTGTAACCGATGTTTCCAGACGGCAGAATAATAACCGACCGAAGTTCAGCCAAATTTATTTCTCTAGCAGGGCCAACAAGTCTGAGACTGGCGTTAACCTCTCTAGAGCAGCAACAGAGCATTTAGCCCTTAGTACAGGTCTGTGTGTTCCTGGCGTTATACGGCCTCCACCACAGCCATGCAACGGTCTGTGGAGATAACTGGGTCTCTGCAGCAAGATTCAAAATGGGGATCTCCATGGGTAAACAACTTGTTGAGTTCGTTATGTTTCAGAAAATGAGCGGTTTTGGACGTTAGGAGAAGTTAATCGCATCTTTTTGGGATTGGTTAGGAGGTATATGTAGGCAGGGAAAGGATTTTGCCCCAATAGAGCAGAATTTCGGCCAAAAAGACCGTTTCTTCATTTGCGGTCCAGATCCAGGCCGCAGAGACCTCAGTTCTCTTCATAAACCGTTGCAGGGCTGTGGTAGAGGCCATATAGGCCTAATGCTTGGAACACACGTGCACAGACCTGTACGCAGGGCTACAGAACATGGGGCATGAAATGAGGAACTAACACACAGTCATATAATGTAACAAACAACTTCTGTATATTACTATATTGTGTCAAATATCGGGGTCTACATATAAAATAGTAAAACCGTACTTCAAAACTATAAATATTACTCCATGGTAACAATAACCGTACTGATCGACCTCCCGACGGCAGGAGTCGAACACACTTTCAGAACAAAAACTCTGTTCAAACCCTTTCTAATTGCTTAACAATTTCTATGGAAAACTTAACGTTACCGCAGAGCTGCAGAGGTACCTCAGACTTGACCACGCGGCTCGGAAACACAAATAGTTCACACGCGACTTTAACAAATGTTCGATGATGAGCACAATTGTAAGTCCGACTTTCATGTCCGCACATGAAAGTCGGCGACAACACACGCAATTCACTGCTAAGCAGCGTCCAGTTCAGCCACCACGGGCGCAGCCATCTTAGATCTTTGTTTACTTCGATCGGCTCCGGGGACATGCCGAACTAATCTGAAGTCTTCCTCTGCTAACTCCGCGCATCGACAAAAGTTCAGTGGAACAATCATAAATAATGTTCTCATGACAATCTCAGACATCTGACTGAACTCATAAATGGAATAAAGTTCGCAGTTAACACACAATTTGCTGCAGAAAGATCAGCTTTCAACTTGTGGTGATACCATCTCAGCGTGCAGTGCGCATATTGCATATTTATCATATACCTAGATTCGCGTACCCATGTAAACCTATGGGAAAAGGCGCTCTTACAGGTGTGTAATAAGTTGCCGTATCACACCCAGGCACACTTTGCCCAAATAAGGTAGTGTGCGCGCTTTTTCGAACTTTTCGGTTGTCGTTGCTACGCGCGTTGCTATCCACGTACATTCCATTCGAAAGCATGTCAGCGCGAGATTCGAACCCGTTTCTATGCGCTTCGCTCGTAGTTTTAAAGCAAATTGTAGACAGTTCGAATCTTATTCCGATCAAAATTGGTTTAAAACAAGTGCTTGATAGTCTCCTCTCAATGTTTTGATGAGAAAGTGTATTTTAACAAGCATGATCAACTGCTCATCTGTGCTCATTCTGTAGTGACATTGGCGCTCGCATAGTACAAGCTCGTGACGCGTTCCACAACACTGAGAAAAAATGACAACATCGTACATATTAATCCGCAAAGTTGCGTTGCTCATGTTTTTTTTTTAATTTACGCCCATAACTTTAACAAAATTTTATTGATAAATACTGAAACATATCACAACCGTTCAATAAGGTATATGATAAAACCTTTACGGCCCAGATACGGGTTTTGCGGACCTCGGTCGTACGGCGTACAGGCCCTCGCACGCTCGGGCCCTTCGCCGTACAACCTCGGTCAGCAAAACCCGTATCAGGGCCGTAAAGATTAATACGGCACGGCTTTCAAAGTTTCACTTGTGTGAGCAATGTTCGACTAAAGTAGAGGATGGTTTAAATAAACAGTCCGATCCGCATAAAGTTCAATCTCTGCCACTCACCGGTTTCTTTACATATCTGCTGACTTGAGTAAAACTCAAAATAGAGAAATATCTGACTTAAAAAGCACACGCTGACACTCAAACCTTCCAGTGCAGCATGCAATGGAAAACACTCTCTGGAAAGTTCCCGTCTTGGACTCCCTAGACAGTGATAACACACAAGAACTCCCAGGCAAAAAAAAATACACCGGTCCTCCATACATAATCTATGAGAAGCTCTGCATTATTTCCTTTAAATACAAAACTAGCTAAATCTGTGTATTTATAGACTCTTGATTATTGATATTAATGTACTTGAT
This sequence comes from Ptychodera flava, assembly GCF_041260155.1. Lineage (NCBI taxonomy): Eukaryota > Metazoa > Hemichordata > Enteropneusta > Ptychoderidae > Ptychodera > Ptychodera flava. The sequence goes on along the minus strand of NC_091943.1, from coordinate 13,909,255 downwards.
AAGACTAGGGTAGTTACCGGTGCATGTGTGAGCAAGAAATTTGATTTTTGAATTTCACCAAATTGTTAATTCACTATCTTGTCAGAGGAAACTACGAATATTGTTTTCCGATACAAAAGTAGTTAAATCTGTGTATTTATGTACGCTTGATTATTGAAGTTCATGTGTGTGCAAAAAATTTGATTTTGGAATTTCACCAAAAATGTTGATTCTCTAGTATATGAGGAAACTTTTTCAGCCCGGGGCAACAGGGTGCGAAGGGTTAATGAATCAAATCTAATGAATTTTTTTTTCATGGGGGGTCACATTTTACAATTGATGAATTGAGGGGGGGGTTAAATTTTAGAAATTTGATTTGGAGGGGGTCGCTTTTTACATTTCATTTGTCGCTGAAATTCCACCGACCCCCCCTCTCCCCGTAAACAAATGAATGCTCCCTAACCACTTGTGATGTTTTCTGGGAGATCACTTTCGGTGCTATTTGATAACATGTCTTTTACAATCCACAGCCGGCGAAAATGCTGTTACATTCGTTCGCCTGCTTCTAATTGACCATTTTATGAAATGTTCATCAATGAATCTGTATAATGATTTTTCCAATTTTATAGGATCACAAAGGATGTTTGTAATAATACAAATGTACACAGAGGTTTTGAACAATCGTCAACGAATTCGGAAGAATTAATATGAGCAATATTTTTGAAATAGTGTCAATGCTTGCAGTTGAAACTAATAACAGACTTACAGCTAAAACGACACTATGATGCTGTAATTGATATCTGCCTGTCACAACAAGTCTTACAAATTGATTTTCTTTTGATACAAAATCAGAGAAGTGTTCTTGGTGACAAGGGCCAAAAAAAACTTTGTTTAACAAATATCTTAGGGCCGGCCAATGTGTGCATACTATTCCTCTCGAAGTTATTCTGTTGCCTTCTGCGTGTGTAAAGAAAATTACAGAGGTTGCACAAGGTCAGTGAGAACCAACAGGTGCCAACTGGCAACGCGCACGCTTGGTTTCAAATTATCTGCTTGCAGAATAACCCAATTAATTAATTAATTGTTTATAACTGTATCGAAAGTCACTAGTCTAGGTCACTATGTTTACTACATTGTTCGTAACAAGCCGTCGTTTTCTTGACGCAACAAATTGGCCGGCGCAGTTTCATGTGATCCGTACTTACTTTTATGGGTGTGAGAAAGATCCTGTATCGGGTTTGTATTCCACAACAGTTACTGCAAGCGTTGTTGTGAGGTTTTGTCTCATATCAAACCAGTCCACGTTTCAGTTTAACAGTATTTTCGAGTCCCCCAATGTTATCTTATTATTTTCAGGTCATCCTTCAATCCTTTCCCACCATCAGTTGTTTATTAACAGAGATGTGGAGAAATTTTTACTGCTGATATATAAGACTGCAACAGAAACGTACGTGGTCAGAAACGTACGTGGTCAGAGTTCACCATCGAAGCCAATTTACTAAATTATTGCTATATAAATATATGCGCATGGCGGAATAAATCTAGAATCCTTAAAATTCAAGTGTTTTTGCTCTTTGATTTATTATACCATAGCCATTATTCCATGCCACGGTGTGAAGAGACCAGACAAGGTCGAAGTTCGCGCGCAGCACAAATGATACCGATATTTGATAGCACCCTCTTATTAAATATTAAAATCCACGAATAAAATTAGCGCAAGTCCTTCTACTAAGCATTGAACTGATCATTCCACTCGATGAACACCTAGAGAGACAACATATAATTTCACGTAGTCCACGTTCTGTGCAAAATAAACCGACTTTACTGTTTCAACGCGGAGCACTCGAAGTCTTGAAGGTAAGATAACAACTGATCTAGTGCACCTTGATATTTTATGTGTTTTAGACCAAACACTCGTTAAGGCAATACGTACTATGGGTTGCATTTTTAGCGTCGATGAAAGTTATCAAGTTGTTAGAATTGTATTTTATCTTTTAACGAAACGTGTAGTACATCTTATTAGCACTATTGTCGACATGTTCACTGGGATGGATTTGCAAAGTAACGCAGTGTCGAGAGGGGACGTCTTCTCGAATATTCACTCACTTAATTATCGGCGTTGGTTGCTGATTCTCTTTCAAGTCACCATACAACTGATTGATCATAGTAAGCGTCGGTTCTCATGGAGACTCAGGGAGCGTAGAGTTACTAAAGCGCGGGGGTGGACCTGCACATTTTTCTTGCGCCCAATCAAAATAATATGACCCTCTACCCGAACAAGACTCCCGAACAGACGAAAACGTTTGATGACACTAAACTTAGAAATTGATGATTAAAACCTGATGACCCGCTCGCCATTTCTAGAGGAAGCGTTGATTTGATGTTTCGTTATAATTTTTGTGCCTTTCGTTAAATGTAACCGTCAAGTAACTTTAACTTTTGACGATGTTTCCGATATTTTTGTTCCATGTGTCAACTGCAGTCTTCGTCTATTTCCTACAGCATTGTGAAAAACCCAGTATTTAGTTCATCAATGCAGCTTGTCAGTATGTCATATGATTGTTATTGTGGAAAATTAAATTAAAGCATGCAATTGAATTGATCATCAACACATATAAAGGCCATACATATAAAGTCAGTGTCAACGGGTAAGCCTTATACAAGCGCCACATGCCGCTATTCACGATTCATGTTCTGCAGTTGAAGCTAGAAACAGATGCATTTTCGATCCAATTTACTTTATCGACCTACATCTAGACACTGATAAATCACCATTGGGGCTTCAACGGCGCCTTCTATACACATAAAGTGGCGAACTGCGATATGTACTAGTATGTCCTACATATAGAGGCACAGGTTATTGCACTAAGGGACCGGATCTAAATTACAGGAAGGGAGGTCGGAGTTTGCAAAATGACGTAAAATAGTGTCCCTTCAAAAGCGTTTGCAAGAAAAAACAGTGACCCTCCAAATTTTTCATGCGCAACAAACAGTGACCCTCAGTGTCAATGTGTCACAGTCCCAGTCTATGTCAATAATATTTAGACCCTTTCTCTTGCGGCCATCTCGGATTTGAACACGATCATTTTACTTGCATATAAACTGATCAATCAAAAATTTGTTCTCTGACTTCGAAGACCATATGGCCAGGTTGCTACATTGCACACGTCAAGGTCTTAAGCCATGTCAATTTTGAGAAAATGTTTTTCAAAGTATTATTTTTCTGAATTTTCTATGACATTTTACCTGACCTACAGCTCTGCAGCTAACGTATGGCTATATCTTACCCTATATAAAAGTTCATTGAGGTCAGATATCTATTTAACGATGGCTTGTATATGGGACAAAAATACACACCTAAATTTCGGGGTTGCTATTAAACTTTGCCCCTCATATCATCCTGTAACTCATTAAATATGCGCATATCTAATCACGGGCTACCATACAAAGCTTCAGGTCTGATTTTTGGTGGATAGTTGTTGTTATGGAAGGGAAAATTTGCTGCAAAAATATCATGTGACCAAGACGACTTTTGACCTCGATTCACGAGTATGCATATATAAATCAGTATCTACGAATGCTTCATCATTCATAAGATGAACGATTTTGTGGAATGAAACCCCTTTTCGCACCTTTTCGCACTCTATTGTTATACCTCATTGGCTATGAGGATGTCCAATTCTAGGCTTGACCACCTGCACACAGATATCTCGAAACCCAGCCATTGCTTCTATGAGGCTATATTCTTGAAATTATACAGGAATCAGCATGGTGCTAAATCCAGATATTATCCCCCTGAGCATATAAACTATATTAGGCATGTGTACTTCTCCTACAGAAACGCCGGCCCTCCTTCACTGGAATTTCTGTCCAGTTCCTTAAGTAGAATTCGTAAACACACATATTGCAGGTCATCACTTCATGCCCAGAGAAGGGGTCATGTTATGCTATTTTTTCTAAGTAAAACTGTCAGATTTATCTTTCTCTGCGTTCTGATTTTTTTTGCAATCTAGTCTGAAGAAGTTTTGTCCCTTAATTTTTACGTAGGAATTTTTTTCCTGTATGTGACCACCCCTTCCGTGATCTAATCGTCCATCCCTAATTGGCACTGTTTTCTATATAACATGGTGTTTACCTCAATAAGTCTGTTGTATTGTCTGAAGACTGATAAGAAATCCAGCAAACGCAGCAGGCAGCTCTTCCACTGAGTAAACTGATATGCTAATATTGGAAAGCTTTTAAAAAGAAAGAATACAATATTGTGGAGTGTAAAACATGATATGTTTTAGTCATTTTGTTTCCTGTCTCACCTTCGGTATTTGAATAACAACTACAACAAATTGTGTTTGACTCCCAAATGAATTGGTTAGTAGGCGCAATGGTTTGTTCTTGTAAAGGAATAAATTTTCTCAGTGGAGACGCTGCCTGCTGAGTTTGGTGGATTCCTTATAAAACAGACTCTTGTTCAGGTAAACGCCAGGTCATAGAGCAAACTGTTCAGCCAAGTTGCTGGGTAATTTCGTGTGTCAATTACTCAGACTTCAGCTGTAAATGGGGACAGATGCCTTGGAAGGCATCGTAATATTCGATACACCAACAGAAGCCAAATATCTAGTCCAAGGGCTGCATGGATCCATGAGCACAGATATTTTGAACAGTTGTACTATAGTATAGCTTCAAACTTGCTTTAATGTGGCTTAGGCATCATGCGCTCTTTTTTCCTTATGTTTGCTTCGCTCCGATAAAGTTTGTGTGAAATGTATGATAGTGTGTGTACTAGCATGAGTGCTTCACGAAGTCTACGGCGAGTGGAGACGACGCAGTCAGAATTGTAACATCCTTAGCCCAGTTATTGAACCAATCTTTTTGAGATTGGGGATTTAACCGAGCGGTTTGTCTGTGGCCTCTGCCTCTAGGTGATTGGGTACCGTGCGTTGTTGGTTCGAGCCCGATTGAAAACCATCGTATTCCTTATGTTTCCTATGAAAGAATTAACATAAGACATGCCTTAGCGATATACTATAGTGCGTTTTGTGAAATATGTAAATGCATTTAGGAATACTCTTGAATTAAGGTCTGGCATTTGATGGATATTCGAACGAAACGCGTTTAACAAAAGCTACTGGCTATATGGTGATGATTTCGTGATGTATTGATCATACAGATGCGTAACGGACACAGCTACTTTATTTAACCATATAGGTTCACGAGAAGTCTTCTTTATCGTCAATTGCAATATTTCCTTGGGGGAATACCTGATGAATGGTCAGAATGCCACGATAACAGATGTGCCATTAAGTGTCAAGACTGACCCAAAGCTGTCACCTCGATGAATAATTAAGTGTAATTTTTTTGGTAATTTAATTAGATTTCCTTTCATGACAGTCTCGATGTGTGAGCTTTAAAATTGGATTGTAATTTGAATTGGCGGTTGAATGCATCAGATAATTACCTGAAAAAGGTGCGGAAAGGGCTGGCCGCTTGATATCACGACAGAACGCACCACGTTGTGTTTCCTTTATATGCTGATAAACAAAGTGACGGTTCAACCGGTCTCCAAGATTCAAATAATATCAATATCACTTGAAAATTGGAGACCGAGTGAATAGCCATTACACGGTCTTGCTATGGTTTTGCGCGTGTTCCCGCTCTCCCTTTAGGACTTCAATAGCTGTAGTTGGATATTCTATCTGTGAAACAGTGCTTTATTACAATTATCTAGACAAATAGCGCAGTATTTTAGAAACATTTTATGCTGACAAAATATTTCACAGAAGGCTTTGCCGTCTGGTATCAAAACGATAATGGCAATGGGTGACTTTCCTTTAAGTTTTGCAATGCTTGAAATAAATGTTCTCGAAGGCTTTGTAGTCGTATCAACATTGCATCAAACAGACCTTTGACGGTGAATCGTCACTATTGCGTGCACTGTCGATTTGAAATGGCATTGTGTGATATGTTAAAAAAGGAAAAGAAGTTGACATAAAGTGCCATAAGTGTCATGAAGTCCGAAGCCCTTAATTCTGCATTCCAATATTCAAGATAGCAAACACGAACATCTGACTAAATGAATTTTAAACATGAGAGAAAAAATCAAACCGAGAATGAATGGTACATTTGTTTTTATTTCTGGTCATAAATATACTGTATCCTTTCGTGACAGTCTCCGTGTGTGAGCTTTAAAATTGGATTGTAATTTGAATTGGCAGTTGAATGCATCAGATCATTTTTTTTAACAAGTAAACTTAACTGGAGTATGCACATTAACCATGTTGTTTCAAAGGCTTTTAAAATGCTTGGATTTATCAAGCGTTCTTGTAAATATTTTAATAGCATCAAAGTTTTAAAAACATTGTATGTCTCCTACGTCAGAAGCCACGTTGAATACTACTCACCCATCTGGTCCCCTCATCAATTATATTAATAAAGAAATTAGAAAGAGTCCAAATAAAATTTATCAAGTATCTTTGTTTCCGTTCATCTATGGCTTACTCAAGGGCTCTGTATAGTAACCTATGTTATGAATTTCGCCTTCCCACATTGGAGAACAGGCGAAAATTTTTAGACACTCTTTTTCTTTATAAAATCCTTCACTCAGTTTATAGTGTACCAGATGTCCTTGCACAGATTCATTTTAACGTTCCTGCTTTTACATTGCGTCGTGCTGTTCTTTTTAGACCAGTGTCAGCACGTACAAATATCTTGAAACACTCATTTTTATCACGATCTCAGACATATTTTAATTCTATCTGTACAAGCAAATTTAGATATTTTTAATAATTTCAGTAATTTTCGTCATGGATTATGTAAGATCCTTTTTTCTGAATGATTACTTTTATCTGGATGTTTTTCTGTGTATCTTTCGCTGTGTTGCTGTGTTTTGGTTATTTCTAAAGTGAATTCTCCTGTCTGTTTGTTTACGTTGTAACTGTTATATATTTTTCGTTTTTGTATTATATTTTTATTTTCAAACGAACCTGTTATTGGGGCAACCTGTTGGTTCGAGATTAATAAAAAATAATAAAATAAAGTAAAATAAAAAAAAAAATATCCACCGTACAGTGAAGGAATAGGGGTGGACGCGCTGACTGACCGTGAACATTTATTTAATAGGCGAGTGTGAGACGAAATTAAATAATTTACTGAGCTCGCCTTTCCGTTTCCTCTTACAAAAGTCCATAAACAAACGTTATTGGTAAATATGGAGTCCTGTGCCTTTTGTAACAACAACAAGTAAATAAAACCCCATTTTTGCGAGCAAATTGCTTTCAAGACACGGCTTGCCGCAAAGAACGGACATTCTGACTCAAATGTGAACTATACCAGACAAACAACGGACGCACTAGCTTTAGAGAATAGGTCACACTCGTGTACATCCGCCTGAGACACCTCTTCATTTGTACAAGTAGTAAATAAGGTACCTATATTGTCAGATCGACCAATCCTCTTAAAATCGTTTAAATTGAACAAAATAATTAACTCTATTACATAGAATACATAGTTACGCATTACGTCAAACAGTGAAATCGCTCTGTTTCAGTATCACTATGGCAATGAATTGTGGCGTCCACCCCTCGTTTTGTGCGGTGAAAACACAGTAAAGTTACCACTGAAAACACACGATTTAAATGACCCGAAGTAGTTTTAAATGTATTATATGTCGTTTGTGAAAGATTGAACACAAATAAAAATGACCATGTCCCATATATCGGGTATTGATGGTAAGTGACATGGCCCTGTTTTCATAAATCATCAATGACGAAACTCAAAATTACTCAGTTCAGTGGTACTTTCTATAATTTTGTCAAAATAACGCAGGATAGTGGTCTATTAATCAGTGTAACAATATTTTTTGCACATTGCTTCACGTGAAACATATTGCATATGCAATGGTGCGCTTTAATAAGACGATTTAACCAATCATTTGGTGTATTTTTTTCGGGGGCTGTAGATGAAATATTAGACACGGTATTGCAAGTAATTTCTTGATTCTTTCTGATAATCATTGAACAGTAGAATTAGATCCATGAGGTAGCATATTTTTAGCAATCACAGTATGATGTTGTCAAATATCTGTTTCATCGATACAGTAAATACTATTTCGAAGTTATGTTTGATATTTTGAAAGAGAAATTACGGTAGAATAATTATTGCAGAAAAGAACGTTTTCCCTACTTTAGCGTTTTCCTTACATGAAACGAAAGAGAGTATATCTCGGATTATTTTAATGGTAGGTGAATTCTGGAGAGCATCGGGTTTAGTGTCGCTTCGTTTCATCATGATCGCTTTTCACCGATATCACGTATCACGCATTGGTTGACAACCATTGTAAATCTGTCAGACATTGTGATTTATAGACATATATAATATCGCGTCGTGCCATTAACATTTTGTAATATCTGAGATAAAATATGCAAATGTTGTTGAGATGCAATATAGAAATATCTTATATCCCTCTTGTAAAGATTTTCATCATAATTTGTCATGGCAGAAAAATAGGAAATCCAATGCTGGTAGAATTTTGGGAAAGCTCTTTTGGAGTGTTTTATCGTAGTGTTGTATATGGCTTTTTAAGCTGAAGGTAGTGATTATAGGGAAATTGCACAGTTTGCTTAGTTACATAATAAGTTATGGTTATAATTTAAGGAAATGGAAAAGAGCAGATCATTTTGAGTGTGAAGCTAAATGTGGTTTGCAAAACAAACTTCCAATTATGTTGGAAACATCTAGCTTGTGGTTATATGGTAGAATTTGATGGGTTCAATGAGATTAAAATAATTATAAATATGGCAACACTTTCAGTTCAAAATTCAAGATGTTGATTGGCAGGTGTATCAAACGTGTTGTCGAGAATGAATTGATGTGCATACAAATTATAAAGAAATGTGAATACGCAGGAAACATGACACAATATTTATAGTGGGATACGTTTGTGAATGTGGTGTTTTCTGCAAACGTCTGTAATTCGTTTTCTTTTTTGTTGTCCTTTTTTCTCAAAAACTTGATTTGTGAAACTAAGGCAATTTTCAACAAAAAAGTAGAATAGAACAATTAATTTTGAAGTAATGAAGTGCAGAATTATGAAAGACTACATGACAATTTGAGGAAAATAGTCTTTTAGCTCTTTAAGGTAGTTCGCGCCTCGAAAGTGGAAGACTTAAACTTTTGCTCAAACTTTCATTTAGGAATCTTTCAACATTCTCCTTCAAAATCAAGAATAAATATTGGCGGTCACCGTGCAAATTTTGGCACTAGGAAACAAATAACTCAAGATTTTCCGATATTTAAAATTCAAAAAGGCCGCCATCACTACTTTAACTGTATTGAGAAAATAAAATTTTCGAATTTCGAAAAACTAAACTGGTGAAAGGTTTTCTTACACCGAGAGCTTTAAAATGAACCCCCACAAGCATTATATCAGAAAGAAATGTAAAAGTTTGAGTCCCAATTTGTGTCCCCGAGGCGCGTTCTACCTTATATCGAAGGAGAGACTAATTGACCAGGATTTGAATGTCTTACTTCAAATTGAGTAATTATTATTCTGAGTGATGTTTGATACTCGAACTCATGAAGAAAAGATAAGTTGATCAAGGTTAATTGTATTCGTAGGTGGTTTTAACTGATTAGCTGCACAAAACGACATTTTTAAGGATAGCGTGAAGACCGAGTGAATAGCCATTACACGGTCTTGCTATGGTTTTGGGCGTGTTCCCGCTCTCCCTTTAGACTTCATAGCTGTAGTTGGATATTCTATCTGTGAAACAGTGCTTTATTACAATTATCTAGACAAATAGCGCGGTGTTTTCGAAACATGTTATGCTGACAAATATTTCACAGAAAGCTTTGCCGTCTGGTATCAAAACGATAATGGCAATGGTGACTTTCCTTTAAGTTTTGCAACGCTTGAAATAAATGTTCTCGAAGCTTTGTAGTCGTATCAACATTGCATCAAACAGACCTTTGACGGTGAATCGTCACTATTGCGTGCACTGTCGATTTGAAATGGCATTGTGTGATATGTTTAAGAAAGGAAAAGAAGTTGACATAAAGTGCCATAAGTGTCATGAAGTCCGAAGCCCTTAATTCTGCATTCCAATATTCAAGATAGCAAACACGAACATCTGACTAAATGAATTTTAAACATGAGAGAAAAAATCAAACCGAGAATGAATGGTACATTTTGTTTTTATTTATGGTCATAAAATATACTGTATCCACCGTACAGTGAATGAATAAGGGTGGACGCGCTGACCGTGAACATTTATTTAATAGGCGAGTGTGAGACGGAATTAAAACATTTACTGAGCTCGCCTTTCCGTTTCCTCTTACAAAAGTCCATAAAGAAACGTTATTGGTAAATATGGAGTCCTGTGCCTTTTGTAACAACAACAAGTAAATAAAACCCCATTTTTTGCGAGCAATTGCTTTCAAGACACGGCTTTCCGCAAAGAACGGACATTCTGACTCAATGTGAACTATACCAGACAAACAACGGACGCACTAGCTTTAGAGAATAGGTCACACTCGTGTACATCCGCCTGAGACACCTCTTCTTTTGTACAAGTAGTAAATAAGGTACCTCTATTGTCAGATCGACCAGTCCTCGCAAAGTCGTTTAAATTGAACAAAATAATTAACTCTATGATATAGAATACATAGTTACGCATTACGTCAAACTTCGGAGCGCTCTGTTTCAGTACCATATATGGCACTGAATTATGGCGTCCACCCTTCGTTTTGTGCGTTGAAAATACAGTAAAGTTACTACTGAAAAACACACGATTTTACGAGTTTTAAATGTATTATATGGCGTTTGTGAAAGATACACATGAACATGTCCCATATATCGGATATTGATGGTCAGTAACATGACCCTTGTTCGTACAATCATCAATGAGGAACTCAAAATGTTTATTTACTCAGTTCAGTGGTACTTTCTATAATTTTGTCAAAATAACGCAGGGTAGTGGTCTATAAATCAGTGTAGCAATATTTTTTGCACAATTTGTTTCAAGTGAAACACATTGCATATGCAATGGTGCGCTTTAATAAGACGATTTAACCAATCATTTGGTGTATTTTTTTCGGGGGCTGTAGATGAAATATTAGACACGGTATTGCAAGTAATTTCTTGATTCTTTCTGATAATCACTGAACAGTAGAATTAGATCCATGAGGTAGCATATTTTTAGCAATCACAGTATGATGTTGTCAAATATCTGTTTCATCGATACAGTAAATACTATTTCGAAGTTATGTTTGATATTTTGGAAGAGAAATTACAGTAGCATAATTATTGCGGAAAAGAACATTTTCCCTACTTTAACGTTTTCCTTACATGTAACTGAAGAGGGTATATAAGATTATTTTAATGGTAGGTGAATTCTGGAGAGCATCGGTTTTAGTGTCGCTTCGTTTCATCACGATCGCTTTTTACCGATATCACGTATCACGCGTTGGTGGACAACCATTGTAAATCTGTCAGATATTGTGATTTATAGACATAATAATATATATAATATCGCGTCCTCCATTAACATTTTGTAATATCTCAGATAAAATATGCAAATGTTGTTAAGATGCAAATATAGAAATATCTTATATCACTCTTGTAAAAATTTTCATCATAATTTTGTCATGGCATAAAAATAGGATGTCCAATGCTAGTAGAATTTTGGGAAAGCTCTTTTGAAGTGTTGTATCGTAGTGTTGTATATGGCTTTTTAAGCTGAAGGTAGTGATTATAAGGGAAATTGCACAGTTTGCTTAGTCACATAATAAGTTATGATTATAATTTAAGGAAATGGAAAAGAGCAGATCATTTTGAGTGTGAAGCCAAATGTGGTTTGCAAAACAAACTTCCAATTATGTTGGAAACATATAGCTTGTGGTTATGGTAGAATTTGACGGGTTCAATGAGATTAAAATAATTATAAATATGGCAACACTTTCAGTTCAAATTCAAGATGTTGATTGAAAGTGTATCAAACGTGTTGTCGAGAATGAATTGATGTGTATGCAAATTAATAAGAAATGCGAATACGCAGGAAACATGACACAACATAGTGGGATACGTTTGTGAATGTGGTATTTTCTGCAAACGTCAATGATTCGTTTCCTTAATTCTATTCGTAGGTGGTTTAACTGATTAGCCGCACAAAACGACATTTTTAAGGATAAAAGACAGAACAGGAGAAGGGAAATGATGCCATGTATTTTAAACGGGAAGTTACAGGACCGTGGGCGCACAATAGGAGGATTGCTGCTGGTGCAGCTATTTGAATACACTGGGAGGAGTTTTTGAATCCGTTTGGCCGTATGATAAATTTGAATAATCACGATGGGCACTTTCGTGACATATGCCAAAAAGGCGTCAAATGGTGGTACAGGGAACACATTTTGAAACATTTTCGTTCTTCGACAAAAGAGGAACATTTTTCAGTTTATGTTAGACTCAAGTTTAGTTGCTACACATTCAAAGACATCATATGCAGATTAAATGACAATGAACGCCTGAAACATGCATTTCAGGACCAAATACGGCAAGTCCGATTAGAAACGTGGAATTTTAAATTTGCATAGATTTACGATAATCCGACTTTTATAGGGGAAGTTCCTCTTTAACTCACAAAGTTTTTATTTCTCAAAATCAGTGAGATGGTGTAATTATCATTATTGTTCTTTGACTCACTATTGATGATAATAGTATCCAATTAAAAAATAAAGCGGAAAGTAAATAGCAACTTTCTATTATCAAAGAGGGTTCAATTCCTTTTTGTGAAAGATGAACTATAGAAAATATCTACGTGTAAACTACAGAATCAAATCTTATTATCTCCAGTTTGCAACCGCCCAAAGTATGTGTCCCATGATTTCTATTGAATTTATTTATTTATCATTATTAATTTATTTATTTATTTATTTATTGTTTATTTATTTGTGTTTTCGTTTGTTTCCGTGTGTTTGTTTCTTTGTTTTTTTGTATAATCAATAATTTGTTTTTTCACGAATGGATTTGTTGAAAAAATGAAGACCTTGATTTTAATTGAATTGAATTGAAGCTGTGAGAAGCATTGCAGGAGCCGTTATTTTGTAATTTTCGAAAACAAGACTTAGAAATAATAATTGTTTACAGACCAACATGTCATAATTGCTACATCTCTAGCAAGCAACGTGCTGTAGAAGTCGATATGTGCATAAATATTGAGATGAACAAAAACGGAGTCATCAACACACTAACCAGATTATTCGTTATGTATTTTGGCTCATAAACCTACACCTTGCTAAGGACATCCCTTGAGCATGTATAAAAGAGGCCTTAAATTAGTTATTTGAATAATTAATGATGTTTCTGGTAATGCATATTGCGCAGTTATAAAATATTCTGTTTCAACTCTTCGCAGTACCCAACCACCCAATGCTTCAGGTAAAGTACACTTCACAAAACGCCACTCTGTTTCTCAGAAATAAAATATTAGATAGGTTTTGCACAGTATCAGATGGTAGTAATCCGACCGAAGTGTTATAAAAAACGTTTGAAGACATTTGGTTGGATAGTATAAAATTTCCATATCATGCAGTTTTCAATCCAGGATTGTAGAACCAAGGGACCTTTGGCCCCTTGCCATTAGAATTATTAAATTGGTTTCATTATAGTACAAGCTAGCAGGATGTTTACATTGAAAACATTGCAAAGACATTTCAATCAATAAAAAAGAGCAATTCGAAGCAAAAACATTGAAAGTATCATTAATTGTTTTCTTTCAAGTCACCAAATCCAGAAACAGACTGATCGATCTGTTTTAAAACTTATTGTTTATTTTCACTGCAGATAATGAAACGGGCATTTTCATTCCGTATTTCCAATGTCCGCCATCTTGGATCCGTTGATCTTCACTCTGTAACAAAAAAGGATTGTAGTTTATATTTTATAAATATGCGTTTCCTTTTGGCATCTAATTTTATCATATTTAAAACGGTACGAATATTTTCATGGCCTCGCTCAAGTATGGATTAATCAGTCAATGACGTGTCGACTCGGTCCCATAATATATACATATACCTTTAAGTTAAACTTTGGCTCAAAGGTACAAGTAACCTGCAGTCTGGGTATCAGAGTCAAAGTTACATTTAACAATCATTCCAATCAACGGCATTGAAAGACGACAAACTTTCTGCTGGTCTAATACTGATCGTTACGTACGCCATGCGTATCCACAGCAGTGAGGTCATCATGGACTCGACACATAGACACTTGAATTTAGTGACTGTGACATGACAGACTTTAGGTCTACGTTATAACAGGAACAGAAAATGTCTCACCTCAAAATGAAATAAAATCTAGTCAATAGCAAAAGGGAAAGGCAAGTATGTTCCTCTACGCTAACGAATGTGTGTAGCTTTGCTGGTGTCATTCCTACCTCCCTTCGTGTACACGGTTTTGATGTCTGTGCAATGAATTCTTACGGAGGGTACCAATTACTTCAGATCGCACAATATAACGTTAGACCCATTTCATCAAGGGCACAAAGTGTCCAATTGGCAAAAAGTGTTCAATGGGCACAAAGTGTCCAATTGGCAAAAAAGTATCCAAATTCGGGTAACAATAAACATTTACCTATCAATCACTTTACCAATAGAAACAATATTGTACCATCGTTTGTAATATCAAATTGTTTAAATGGTCCTTTAAAAACGATATGTGCATGAGGTCACGTCGCCAAGTCTTTTATACCTTCACACTTTTCATAAGTGCCTACAGGCCGCCTCGACAATTTGTTTGCGAGTCCTTTGAAGATATTGCACGTCAATAATGCAAGGCCACGTCCTAAATTCAACACTGCTCATGGGGTATATTGGTTCTTGAGAGGGAACTTTTAAAATACTTTATGGCATTCACTTTGAAAGTTAGGAGTTTATTGGTGTTATACCTCTGATGTTGTTCTGTTGACCTAAGAAAACTGAAGAAACGCCGAGAAGGCGACTACAGCGAGGAACAGCAAAGCAGTGCAATAAAAGAAGTTGATCGGTCAACTCTTACTTCACAATGGTTCGGCCAAATAGCACTGTTAATAATGATGTTTGAAGACTTGTTAATGAGGCAGATTAATCGACAGTTACTTTGCCGTGCAGTGAGAATATTCTTTATGCTACAAATACTGTACATCCATTTTATAACAATTATGGTGTTGCAAAGTTCACGCAGATGTGTTCGTTCTCTCTCTCTCTCTCTCTCTCTCTCTCTCTCTCTCTCTCTCTCTCTCTCTCTCTCTCTCTCTCTCTAAGGGATGACGAGTCCTAGTCCAACAATAACACATAAAGGTTAAAGGAATAGTCCACCCAAAATGTAATCTGCCTTATACAGGTTTCTATGTATGTCATAAAAGCATTTATCATTACTTTTTGCACAGAAACAGCGATTTTTTGAAGTTATCTATGAAAATAAATATCAAAATCAGGCAATATGGAGACCTTTTTAGCCGACTGTGCGCGACCATATTGTCTACTTCCTCGCAAAGCATGTCGGGAGAAATGCCCGGATGATGACGTAAAGTTTTCGTGTTTTGGTGCCTTGGCTAGGGGGTCTGATCTAGGGAGTCTCATAAATAGCTTATGCCTGCCTGTAAGTATTACGGATGTACCAATAATCGTGAGCGAGATTTCGATAAGGCATTCTGAATGATTCGAAACCCGAAGTGAAAACACCGCCTCTAGAAATTGTTGCCGGTAAAGATTGCCACTGACGTAAGTTTTCAAAATTATAAGTGCAGTGCATGTTTTTACGTATGCAAAGGCCGTTTCCAAGAGAAGGACTTCGTCGGCAGTTTGACGACCCACAATCAAATTTGGATTAGGAAAAGACTTCAAGATGATGCTGTACCACAAACTTACACTGGAAAGCAAATGCATAGGTGAAAAGAGGACATACAAGGGCGATTGTGGGAGAGACTCTCCATAAAAGAAAGAGGTTCATGGTTTAAATATTTATGATTTTTCTGAACCGCCGGAGAGTTTGTTGAGATCATCTTTCTTGCAAAAAGTTTACTTATTATTCTTGTTATTTTTATGACATCGCATTGGTATTTAAAACATAATAAAGTTTGCGTGATCAATTGAAATCAGAAAGTTGTATTTTTGCTCGGGCATGTTTAACCACATCAACGCCACTACCGTATAGCATCCACGCATCAAGTCAACGGAAACGATCCATATGTTGAAATGAGTTATCTGGAACTAAGAATAGGTTCAAAAGAGTTCGAGAAGAAGTAGATGCGTAGATGACAACTTTCATTGATGTCGGAAAAATTTCAGACATGTCTTTCCTTCCTTTTAGAAAAAAATAGGCACGTCAAAGTAAACTTTATTATCGGGCATCCATGCTGTAAGTTCAATGTTTCTACGATACCACGGCAGCGAGTCATATTTTTGTGGCGTCGAAAAAAATAATGAGCAATTTTGCCACTAAATTGTAAAAAAACAAGAAGCAGTAAGTGAAGTTTGTTACTGCATTGCCAGAGCGGAATTACAAGGGATTGTCCCCAAATATATTATCACATGGATTTCAATAAATGGTCCAAAATGAACCAATGTTTCATATAAGCACGCTGCACGACCGGTCGTACGACCATGTTGGATTGTAGTGAAAACGAGGCTCTCTTTTGTGGGGTTTCTAGAAATTTCCATTCAACTACGCAAAGATTTGAGTGCATCGTATCGTAATTCAAAGACGCCACTCAACCTCAGCAAGCACATAGAATAACATCATTGAGCTAAAGCCTGAAAACTTTAAGTTCCAAAGTGAAAAAACGGAATCAGATACTCAATATATGTGATCGAAAATATTTAACGTTTCTCAGTCAGGCTATTCAGACACCATTGCTCTTGTAGCATCATAGAGTAACCGTGATTCAGATTTGTTTTCTCAGAGCTGTTTCTCTCCATATTGCTATATAATAGTACATGACTTTTTAATTTTGCCATCTTCCCGCTCCTGATCTGTCGAAGGGTAGTTTATTTCATTCCCTTTTTTCTGTAATTTTTCTCTACGACCAGTCGCGAGGTCGTGGCTGTAACTTTAGTGTTGAATTTTTGCCGACATATTTCTCCAAGACCGGCCGCGAGGTCGTGGCTTTCAGGTTTATTTTTTCGGTCGTTTCTCTCCACGACCTGTCGCCTGGACGTTGCTGTAAAGTATTGAATTTTTCCCAAAAGTTTTCCCAATGACTGGTCGTGAAGTCGTAGCTTTCAGATTTTGACCATTCTCAATTATTTTTTTTCCAAGATTGCACCAAGTTGACAGCAGCAACGGCTACTAGGATTCGCGATATCTTCCCATGGCGGTTTCTAATTACCGGTAACTTACGTTTAAAGTTCAATGTGAGTTGTGAGAACAGGAAAATTTTAGTGTGTTTTATGACTGTACGTTGAAAGGATAAATTGATACTTTAGTACTCCTAAAACATGAAAGTGTGTTTGAAGTTTAATTTAGTGCCCCGGAGAATATGAAAGTGTGTATGTATAAATGTTGCTTGTTAGATGAGGGACATACCATTTAGAGTCGGACAGCTGAGCCGTTTCCGGTCGTCCGCTTTGTCTCTCCTCCCTCCCCCATGGAGAACGGTGCTTGGAATTTTTTTCTCATTCGTTCATTCTTTTTCTATATGTAACTGAAAAACTAGCACTTTGAATTGGCAATTTTCGCTAATCATTCTTTGTTATAAAAAGAGTTAACCGTATTTTAAAACCAGCGTTGCAATGGCTAAACATGCGGAGCAATGTCGTCACATACAGTTCTCTTTTGGGGTTTGAAATCCAACATCGTATTTTTCAAGTGATAACAGCTAGCTTGCAATGCTGATCAAAATGTTCTACCCAAAAGTACAACCATTGTGGGTAAGTTAGAGTTCGTTTCGTCACCAGGCGATATCGAAGATGTGTTCAGCCACGGTTGAGGGACCGTGGTTCAGCTCCAAACATGGCCATGTAACAGTGAGCTACAGCTTCCTTCGGTAATTGGTGGAGCCACGTGCCCTTCTTTTACTTCTGAATTTATCGATGTGTCCGTCTTTTCGTCGAAAACACCAAGTTCGAAATCCTGGAGTTCGGAGTCACTGAATTCCGGTTCAAAGTTATAAGGTTGAAGGCAAAGTGTATCCATGGGGCAGTAGCTCAATACAAACGTACGGTAGACCAGACCCCCTAGCGATACCCCCTAACTTCCTCAACCAAACACGAAAACTTTACGTCATCAAAAGTTAAGCCTCTCTGAGGAATTCTGATAGGTGGCGCTTCCATATCGCGAAAATGGCGTCATACACATCAGTTAATAAAACATTAATTTCTAGGATAATAAACAGCACATTTTTCATCTTTTCATCATCAATGTTACAAAAATAATCTTCTTCAACTTTAAAGGCAGGTTGTTATTTGGGTGGACTATTCCTTTAACGCCAACTAGCAGCTCATCAACAGAGATAGATGATTACACCAATTACACCAATATACGTTACATACTCCCTACAATAGATGACAGTGTGGTCAAAATATTGACAGTGATATTCAGTATCGGTGTTGCATTATCTGTGGTGGAGAATATCGTGGTCGTTTTGGTTTTAACACATGCGAAGAAGAAGAGGAAAAAATCTTTTAATCCGTTGATCTTTAACCTCGCAATTTCTGATTGGACTCTGAGCCTTGTGTGCCTGCCGTTTCAGTTTACGAGCACTGTCATGGGAGACTGGATATTTGGTTTCGCCATGTGTAAACTGGTCTCCTATTTACATTCGGTAAGTGTACATCTATTTTATCTCAAGCCCTTGATGTAGGAACGATTTTTGTTTTATTGTTGGTAGGTTATATTTTGTCTTATATGCATTTTTTTAATTTTGTTTATTCTTCAAAATTTGAGGTGAGGCTTTTTATGGAATTAATGGGTACTGTGGTTTTTCTCAACATTTTCATTTCGCACACAGTAAAACCACTCAGAATCGTCATGTCACCTCTGTGTATTATAAAAATGTTTTTGTGTCCAAAGTTTCTGACTTTCTTCTTGGTAGTGTCGCTCTTCTATTTGCATATAGCCCAGTATTACAATTGTCGTTTGCCGCATCATCTGATATTTGAAGTGCGAAAATTCGGCATTGCATTGTGCATATTGTATTAATAAACATTCTCCCAGTATGTAGATCCAGAAATGTTGAGTCATTAACTGCGAAGAATATAAATGTTGCTCGGATTGCAGTCCATAAATATTCGTTGCGATGCTTCGCCTTATTCTGCATTGCATTGCAAAACTTTAAAATGCCTTTCCCTTTGTTTGAATTGCTCTCTTGATTTTGCCGGACAACTGCGTCTTCTTACTAGTAAGACAGAAAGCAAATGTCATCTTTTGATACGCCATGTACAAATACAATGTAACTGTGATTTTGTCTGATAAGGTTGAGAGCTTGTCTTTAGGAACGGGAATGCGTTCAGCAATTTCATGTTGGTTTCAAAGAAAGTTATATGACCATCATCCATTGCAATAAAACTACGTGCGGTTGTAGTCTAAGAATGAATGAAGCCATGTTCAAAATCTAGTGAGACACAATTAACCATACTAAATATTTCATAAAATTTAATGCTTATATTGAATCCTCCTTGCAGACATCCGAGATTGTCAGCATCTTCACATTGGTAGCCATATGCATAGAGCGATATCGAGCAATAATGTATCCTTCGCTAACACAGGCGAAGAAAAGGCACAGGATTATTGCTATCATCCTCATCTGGGTTGCAGCCCTTGCCATCTGCTGCCCCTACCCTATCTCAAACCAACTGGATTATTACCCCCTTGTTGAGAACAGAACCGCTGCTTTGTGTACCAATAGATGGCAAATGGTTGGTGGTGTTGACGGTAGAAAGGTATACATGTGGATCGTCTTTCTGCTGATGTACATTGGACCCCTTCTCACACTCGGAATTTGTTACTTGCGCGTTGTTGCCAGGCTGTGGTTGTACAAGTTACCCGGGTCTGCTGATGAGAAAATGGAAGCACGATCCAATCGAAAGGTACGTTCTAAACACCATGCCATGATTACTTATTTCTTTTGTAGAATCTCCTACCTTGTCAGTTAAACTGAAGCCGACACTTTCTAATCAGGAAGGAGACACATACATTGTAGTTGTGCTTCAATCTGCAACTGATCATACAAACCAGTATTACAATGAAAGTAAAATAAAAGAGTGCATTCAAACAAATAAAAACAAAGGCATCTCTGCATGAGGACGCTCTCTTCTTCTCAGTATGGGGATGTTTCTATCCGGCATTGCTGACTTATTTAAAGGGAAACCTAAGTCCAGCGACATTGACCGTTTATCTCTTCCAAAATCACCTTGAAGAAAATGCAGCTCAAATTTGCAACATAATTGCACGCGCCGACGACTACGGAGCGACGAAAAGAGACATTGAAGTAGACGACATTTATGGAAATGAGCTCGGAATCCCATGGGCGCGAAAGGGCTCATGGGAGGAGCGTGCGTGACGTCATCGGCGATACACGAACGTGTGTGACAGCCTACCAAAGCATTGGAGTCTATGACTGCAGGAGTGCAGTTCTGCACGTTACGACTCTTTAATGCTCAGTAGCATAAAAAATAGTTAACTGTTGTTCAGTTGAGTGCAAAAATCACTCAGGGAAGAACAAACGGAGTCAGCTTTTACCGTCTTCCCACAGAACAGCTTTTTCGAAGACAGTGGCTGAAGAAAGTCGGGCGAGTTTAAAAATCTGTAAAAGATACAACGTTATGTTCTAATTCTTTCAGGATGATTGTTTTATAAGGGATTTCGGGATTCTGATACCGATACAAGACGATACTACACAATGCGGTTCGTATCTTGACATGCTGAGTCAGCCTACTTTCGCCGGTTTTAACCAGATAAATATTAATATCGGCGATTTCGGGACTCTAAAATCCGAAGACGAAACTACACAAAGCGTCTCTTATCTTGACATCCCGGGTCTGCCAAATCTCCGATTTATAACCAATAAATATAGGCAATTTCGGGACTATACCTTGTAATATTGATATTACAAGATATTGGAATTACTTTTTGCCTACTGTGACTCGGCACGCCGAGTGTGAGAAATCGCCGATATTATATTTACCCGATAAATATCAATTGCGCCGGAACTCCTAGGCTAATATCGATACCAGACGATCCTAGATTTACTTGAACTGTGTGGTGTTGGCATGCCGGGTCTACGAAATCACGGATATTTATCAGATAAATATCGGCGACTTAGGACTTTAACTCTGATACTTGACGATACTTTGTCAAATTGTGGGTACATATCCGATGTATATCAGAGATTTCACCACCTAACAGATCTGACCACCCGAATACCTCTGTCCGACTCTTAGTTCAAAAATAGCATCCATGGCCGGAAGTCAAGAATACTGTATGTTTTACATTATTAGATTTATTAATGCACGAAATACATTTTTTACATGTAAAGCTTTTTTTTCATTAAATGTCCACATGGGACTTCGTCGAGAGGGCCGATCGGATATCATCGGGACTCGGGAGGCCCTTGCACAAATTACATTCTTTACATGTAAACATTTTTACTTGGCGATCGGGACTTGAACAGAGGACATATCGGAAATCATCGGGAGTTTGGGCTGGTCTTGTATGAAACACATTCCTTACAACAAGCTTTAAGACGATACTATTTTTTTAAATAGCGGGCAAATATTCATTATATCGGCGATTTCATCACTTTGTAGATCTGAGTAAGTCCGACTTCCTAAGTTCGACACCAGCTTCGAAAAACAGACGACACTATAGGCCTAATAGAATTGTCAAATCGCAAATAATATTTTCTGATACATATCGGAGATTTCGCAACCTTAAAAATCTGGCCAAGCTCGACTTACACGGTAACACATACAATCAGTCAATCATACCGTATCATTCACGAACCAAAATTAATTTTAAGCGACTGATACAGAAAAATCTGTTTTAGAAACGTAGCGTTGAAGGATCGCAGGGTCACTCAGTCTCTCCAATCCAGTTCGGGGTCTGTACAAGCACAGTGACTCCCTCCGCTGAATCATACACAAAACGCAAACAACCAAGATATGAACGATGTTTTGAGATGCTTTCTAATTATTACATATCTTGGACAGGTTCAAATTAGTATGGTTTGATTTCAGTCAGGGAAAAGTAATACTCGATGTCAGAAATAACGCTGTCCGAACTCTCCATAGTCGTCTTACGAACGCGCTGAACTGTTCACAGTACTTCTCCGGCTGCAAGCTTCTGTATCGCCGATGACGTCACGCACGCTTCTCCCATGAGCCCTTTCGCGCCCATGGAATTCCGGACTCATTTCCATAAATGTCGTCTACTTGAACTTCTCTTTTCGTCGCGCCGTAGTCGTCAGCGCGTGCAATTATGTTGCAAATTTGAGCTGCATTATATTCTAGGGTGATTTTGGAAGGGATAAACTGTCAAAGTCGCTGGACTTAGGTTTCCCTTTAAACTGGATCCACATGGGTCACAGTGTGGAAAAGCTAATCTGGGATTCCAGCAGTAGATGACAGGTTCTGACAGATGTCCTAACGTTGTTAGTTCGAATCCGATCGAAAATCTACTGATTTACCAAAGCAGGTAAAACAAGTCAGGTTGTGGCCAGGAAGGCATAGCACAATGGCCTTGAGAAATTATCTGGTCAGAGTGAAAAGGCTGACTAAGGTTACAGGAAGGCGTCCCATGTACCAAGTTACCTTTAAGAACAAGCGTACTTTAAAAGCAGAGGCTTCATGATTGAAGACAAAAAAGTCGTAGCTTCCTAAAGACGACTTAGTGTGACAGATGACAACCTCCGGCCATGTGTGGAAGCCAATGAAACAGGCTAATGCCAAAGCCAAATTTTGCAGTTTATTATTCCCAATCTTCTATTCCAAAGAAACAGATGGTTATTTTTATAAGTGATGGACTGACTTAGACAGGTACACTTGCTGTAGACAAGGTTTACACTGGTGGAATATTATAACTACATTGATATGAAGACAAAATGTTTAGTGACAAGAATCCATCAAAGCTTGTAAGAAATTGAACAAATATTATTGGTTTTTGCATCGAACTAGAGTATTGTAGGCTACGAAGGGTAAACTGGAATGTTAAGTTCCATATGGCAAATTCAGATGGTTGTGTGATTATAAGTTGTACACTAGTCTCCTTAGTTTTGTCAGAGAATGGCAGAAGATGAACTTTTTCAAACGAATGGAATGTATTTATGTTTTTCAGAATAAGGATGACGAACTTTTGCAAGGGTATTGAGTGCTTCAATTAATCCATGATATTGGAAATAGGTTTATATTCCAGGTATATGGTAATGTATATGTTGAAACATGAGCTTCGCTAGCTAAGAAGCAAGTTTAGCTCAGTGTTCTACAAGTGACATCACGACAGTGGTCCTACTACTTTACCGGCATAAGTAGCGTAACTAGAGCCTTACAAATGGTGTTCAGCCATGGGAGGCACACTTTTTTGAGTTAATTGACATTCAATTGGTCAGAACAGGTTTTGGTCAGCTATTCAGGAGCAGGACACATCCTTCTATTCTGAGAAGAAGTACGATAATTTTCAAAATTAGACTTCACCGTAAGCAAGACAAATAGAGGGGAGGTTATATTTGAATGGTTATGATACAAATAATAGTTTCCATCCGTCCACATCCTCAATATAGCTCTTGACTACTGTTAAATGTGTTATCATTAAATACCTTTGCATAGATTTACACTGTTAAAAGTATGACATATATCGATTAATGCGGTTTTTCTTGTTGAAGGAAGATCAATGCCTCAAATCTGCAGCTAAAATGCCTTTAGATCCGAAAAATTGAAATAGAAAATTACTCTCCAGAATGTGCACAACTGAAGATTGGCTTTTATTTAGTTACCAACAATTCACAGAGCGTTAGTCACTGATATTCCTTTTCTATTTCAGGCAATAACCAGCATCCTGTTTGCTGTGATCATGTTCGCCATTTGTTGGCTTCCTATACACCTCTTCAGAATGGTGGCACTCACCCACAAAACAGAATTCTTGGCAACTCATCCGATGGAAGTTAACATAATAAGAGCGTGCGGATATATTTGGTTGATCATATCAGATGCCGTGTTCAATCCAATCATATATGCTTTCATCAGTAAGAGTTTCAGGGTAAATAGTGCATGCATCACTTTATAGTCCAGTATACATTTCTGATATAACTCAAATGATATCTATTTGGCATATCTTAGAATCATGTTGAATGTTTGTTAAAAACTAGATGAAGTATCAATTGGCTGTGCACCTTGTAATTCTCTCTACATATATAGGTGTATATCAAAACCGGTTGAGGCAAATATATACTGTAACATATTAATTAGCTTCTTTCAATCATTTTCAAATACCACTTGCAGATAAATCCTCAAAACAAATTCATTGACGATGCCGAAAGCAAAGCTTAAATGCCGTTATGTTTTATTAGAAATTAGTGTATCGAGACGATGTGACGATGGGAGGATGTAGGGAAGCCCAGGCTTACCTTGTCCTAAGGCCTCAATTTCATGGGAGAGGAATGACTACCCAATGATTCCTTTCCATATTAAATTCTAACCTGTAATAAGACAGGTGTACAAAAATATTTGTATGAATTTAATGGTACAGGCAATTCCACTTTTGAGACTGCGCCCACGAAAGAGTGTAAAATATGACATTATGTCCTATAATTATCGTCTGATGCTCTTCTCTGAAATTTCTTTCCATGTTACTTGCACAATCGATGTGTGTCCTGACAGGACCGGAAAATGTGATCACGTTTCACTACATAGGAAGTTTTATTTAGAATACTTTACCTGACACCCTCTAATGCCAGCGTGTTTATTCTCTTCCTTTCCCAGAGTGACTTCTATCGCATATGCTTCTTTTGTCGACGATTAATAAAGCGACAGGACTGGCAACCAACCATGGACAGTCGAAATCGTGAGGAACGTCGTCGTGTCACCGAGAGCCTATCAACCGACAAAACTAAATTACATCACTCTCAATTGGAAACCTTGGTTCCAGAGACGGAGCAACGACCATGTAACAATCTATGTCACCTGAAAGACAAACAAAATCCATGATTCGATGATTATAACTCGACCCACTTGGAAATGTCATGTAGATGACGTATATGTAACTTAGTTTGGATGATTCATTACCAATTGTGTTTTGGTCATTGAGAGAGTTTTTCTCTGATAACCTAGTTCGTAAATTAACTTGCAACAGGCAAATTTTCCGGCTCTACAAGACTTATATGTAACTTATTGTGAATGATTCATTACCAATTGTGTTTCCCATAACGGTCTTTGAGAGAGTTTTTCTCTGATAACCTTCGAAAATTAAATTGCAACAGGCAAATTTTCCAGCTCTACAAGACTTAATATGATTTTTGAAAGTGTTAGAGTGTCATCGAGCCTTGTGTTATATGGCTACTGAACTTCAGTATGGTATTGATAACGTCTATAAGTCCCTCAAACATGGCTACAAAAATTTGTTAGAACTTGGCACAACACCAATTTACTGTGGGTGTCAATGTACAATTTTTGCGAGATACAATTCAATATAGAATTTTTGTCAAGTAAATTTTTATTCCCATTACACAGACTTACGTATGCTGATTTTGCTAAATTTTGGCTATGACTAAATGCGAAATAAAATAAAATGTTTATAATATTATAGATGCAGCTATATTCTTAAGAAAGTCGTCTAAGTAATTGTTTCCCTGTCTAGCGTCACCATGAAAATATCTGAACGGCTTTATTGGAATTACAGTAAAATTATCAGTATCGTACATTTTTGGCAATTATTATCATTTTAGTTAACATCTTATTCTTAGACACCACTGTCGTAATTGGAAAACGAGTTGAAAATTAATATCTAACATCATTGGACTGTTAAAATGTGTTTCACAGAGATATACATGCTTTGTTCATTTTTCCTTGTTTAAAAGTAGTTAAAATTCTCAGTTAAAACATTTGTAAAATGTTTGATTATAACACAGTTAACTGTTCATTTATTCTTTGATACTTTTCTTACGAAGGATTTAAACAAAGGTAAAAAATTTTATGTGGTAAATATGGATGTCAATTTATTCAACGATTAAACGTATATGTCTATCTTTTTGTGATTTGTTACGAGGCTTTCGTTAGCAGTACGTTCAGTTAGACATTTCTAAACTGATTTTGTTCCAATTAGGGTAAGGTAATTTGCCAGGGCATATCACATTGCATGTTAATTTTTATAATAAAGTATATTATAGTTACCTACGGGTAACTTTACTTCACAGTTTTTGTGTCCAGGGCATCAAACATATGTTTATTTCTTTAAAAAAGAGTACGAGAATAGCGCACTACCAAACATGTATTCGTTTTACGGAGTGTTCTCCTTTCCTTGGGGGTTTTCGCATTTTTGCATAAGAATTACTCACCTTTTACTTGAACAATGTCGTTTCACTGACTCAGACGGAAAATGCACCTTCGGAAAAAGATATTCAAACTTCTACAATTCTTTTCTACAGCTTGTTAAGTTTCGTTTTGAAGGTTCTGGAGTAAGTGTAGTTTTCACCTTATTTGTTTTGTTTCCGTTAAAAAAAATTCCAATGGAGTTAAGAGATGGCGATCATTTTCAATTTCAAATACTAGTATCTGTAAATGCTCATCTACTACCAAAACTTTAACGATGACCACCGATTTATGTTATTTTTTGTTAAGAGAATGGTCGAAAGTTAAGAAAGGTTTTTGTAATGATTAAATCCTTTCAATTTGAGTAACGTGATACATTAAACGTGTTGTTACTATGTGCTATTATGTGCATTTACTCACGAAAATTGTATTTTATATAACTGTTGTGACTTTGAATTGGCGAGGTATGTGTCATTTTTATTACATTATAGACTGAAAAATGCGAAGCCATAATAGTATTCACGACTCTGCAAATATTTGCGATGTGCTCGAATATGCTGATTGCTTGTGTACAATAATTACTCATTTAACGAATTTTGCTTTAGATGTACTCAAAAACTAACAGAAGGGATTATAATAAAGCAATAACCCCAACTGCAGTAGGGTATTAGGCGGGGGTTATTGGTATTATATTATATCAACATGAGTGCCTCTGTTGTCCTATTCTGGTATTCTCGTCACTTTAAGCCCCAAATGCTGAAAACATGCGTCTAAGATGTTGAGCGTCGGAAATTCAGCATCCGAAACCAAGCATTGGGGTAACGGTGACAACACATATATATTACTTTCATTTAAATTGCATTTAATGCGCATTAAAATACAATCACTAACTTGCTGCAGACACAGCAAACGGGTAAAAAGCTCAAAGCAAAATAACAAAGCAAAAATAATTGTAAATTTACATAAGAACAGTAGTCCTGGCTGTTTTGCCATACTGGAATAGATTTGTCTCATTCTGTACCGTACGCGTCAACCGTCGCAACATTAAGAGGTGGTAGTGTTATATTAGGATCGGTTTCCCAACCCTGACTTGTGTTTATTTCGTCAAGAACATTCTGAAGGTCAGTTAAGTTCATTCACCTCCATGACCTTGAATTCAAAAAGTCATGTTAAGAACCTTCTGGAAATTCATGTTGACTACAAGTGAAGACATTTTTCAGAACAACAATGAGCATATCAAAAGAAATTGTAGATTGTTCTGATATCTTATATAATTAGGCCAAAGTAAGTAAATTCTTTGTTTTGCGTTGCGCGCGCGCCTAGGTTTTTGGAGATTTATCGGAAAAAAACCCACAAACTTTCCTTTCAAGATTTGGCGTTGGTGGCGCTATTTTGTCGCAAAAACAAGTCGTGACTTTTTACTTTGCGACGAAACTCTCCTTTACGGCAGTCAGATTTCACTGATGGACCATGCGGTGACGTAAAACAGTACTCTCTACACATTTACCCCTGTCGATACTCTCGGCCTCACACCGGGGCCTCACGTTCTCGCTGTCTATTGTGGCTTTGTCGTCACGATAAAAAATGGATGAAAACAGGGAAATAATCGAAGTTAAAAAACAGGAAACCTTTGCACGGCAACTTGAAGGCATGGTCATTGCGAGCAATCGGGACTTGAACAGAGAGAGATTCAGTCGGCCGATTGGACTTGGGTACCACGACTCAGGGTATGGCAGACGGAAAAATCGGAAAGTGTTGAGGCCTATCCTAGTTAATTGGTCTTTTAGGTTTGCCAAAATTTTTGTTAATTCGTCCATTTTAACTTGAAACAAAAAACAAACCAGTGATCAGTCCTGTAAACGAAAGGCCTTTACGTACTTTTTTGTTCAGTTTGGGTATGGGAAAGTATATTAGAATCCCCCTGTGAAAGCTCAAACTTGTAGTAGGCGTTCGTAGCTGCTCTTGAAGGAGGTCACACTTTCTGCATTGATGACATCGGTGGTAATTTATTCCAGGTGTCCACAACTCTTGCTGAAAAAAGTACTTTCTTGTGTTAAGTCGAACGGTTAGTTTATGAAGTCTGGGACAGTGTCCTCAAGTTCTCGAGTCCGGCTGCTAACTCAAGTGAAAGGTTACAGTGGTCATGGCCTTTGATAACTAGAGTTGAATCATGTCGCCGCGAATTCTTCTTTGCTCAAGTGTTATTAAACCAAGCTGTTTAAGTCTATTTTGATAATTGTAGTGTTGGAGTTTAGGTATTATTTGCCGTGCTAAGATTTTTATGTCCTTTTGTAGCCATGGTGACCAAGCTTGTACTGCGTGTTCAAGCTGTGGTCTCACAAGTTGCTTGTAAAGACGAAGAATGACATTTTTTGATTTGATCGACAATGATTGTTTGATGAGATCAACATTCTGTTTGCTGTTTTGCAAACTTATCACATTTGCTTAAAGGTTTTAAGGTAGCATGAAGTAGATCGCCCACGTCATTTTCTTCAGTTGTACGTCCCAGTGAAATATTGTTCATTGAGTATTTATGGAAGGGGTTGTTGTAGCCAATATGCATCCGCCAGTGTTCACTCGTTTTTTGTAGCTTGTCCAAATCAGCTTGTAGAATATCAGGATCACTAATTTCGCAAGGGATGATATGTGTTGGTATTGTCAGTAAATGTTTGAGTTCAGAACTAATTTCACCGCCAGTATGATTGATGTCGATTAGAAAGAGTACTGGTCCAAGAACTGAACCCTTTGGAACACCACTCGTGACGTATTCTCCATTTAGATGATGCTCCATTTATGACTACTCGCTGTTTTGTATTTGTCAATCATGCTTTGACCCACTGTAGAATGTTTCCATTTATGCCATGATATTTCATCTTTTCAATCAATCTTGGGTGTGGTACTTTGGAAGTGCAAGGAATATAGATGTGAAACTTCCACTTAAATTTGAGTCTGATGAGTCTGTGTGTGGAGACTGACAATTGCGAAATGCCTTCTTTTATTTGATGGAAAGGAAAGGTGCTGGTGTTACGGATGGTCCTGAGGAAGCTACAAGGAATACTTTTGTAGATTATATCACCGAATCTTCTCTTTGATGCCCCATCTTTCTCAAATTGAATGCAGAGGCTACAAGTTACCATTTCTGTTTGGTGTTTTCTTTCAAAACAGACACCTTTCAGCAAAACTATGACATTCCATCAGAGCATAGACATTACAAGAAACTTGAAAAAAAAAAACGTACAAGAACTTGAGCACAAAAGACTGCTACTGTATACTGTTATTGTGTACCCATTCCTCAAACTGTCCAGATTTAAGTAATTTGATGAGGCTGTCAAGTTGTTGACATGTGAACACTTTGAATGCACAAGAAAGAATCTAAAACTAATAAGAGAAAAGCAAACGTCAGAGAATGACTGTTTATTATGATCAATTTGTTATGAAAATGCATACAGTGATCATACAGTGTGTCACACTGTGACAGGGGTATTCATGTGGTTTGAGAAAAATTATCCAATAAAGGCAAACAGATTTTGTGTTAAATTTTCTATGTGTGTTTTTTAGCCGCTTACCCGCGTACCTTTTAGGATTTTGAGTGGACGCAAAACAAAGAATTTACTTACTTTGGCCTTATTTAAGTATAAATACCGGGACGGTATAGATGTTGAGACATACTTTGGGATCATTTAAGCAGTGAAAATTTCAATACTTTTAAAGACCTTCACTCTCACGCTTGATTTTATCTGTGGACTTTGCACGAACAAACCTCAAGCCTGCAAGCAAAGGATTTATTACTCATCATTCTGTCTGACTCACCTCTGGAGCTTTGTGCCGTCTGAGGTGAGATAAGTAGCCTGTAAACTTTTACAGTTTGTACTTTATCCCTTAAGGTAGTATGCACCCCGAAAGTGAAAGACTTAAACTTTTGCTGTAACTTTCCTCAAGGAATCTTTCTATCATTCTCTTTCAAATCAAGAATAAAAATAAGGTCAAATTTTGGAACTAAAGAAACAAATTTCCCAAGATTTACCGATATTAGAAATTCAAAATGGCCGCCATCCCTGTGTTAACTCTATGGAGAAAAATAAAAATTTTCGAATTTCGAAAAACTAAGCAGGTGAAAAGTTTTCTTTCACCTAGAGCTTTAAAATGAACCCCCACATGTGGTATATGAGAAGAGAATTGTAAAAGTTTGAGAGTCCGAATATCTGTCCCCGAGGTGCGTTCTACCTTAACTTAATGATCGTTTTTTTTAAAATAAATTTTGCTATAAGGAAAATTGCTTACTTCACCGTTTTTTCCGACTTAACAGTACAGCCGTGCCGTTTTGATAGATACTTTCTGTGATTTGGACGTTAACTGAACCACAGAACGTGCAGATTTGAAATAATCCAGAAGTGACATGACTTAACCGTGATGAACAGTTGTGCAGAGTAAGGTGCTCTATTCAGCAAGAGCTGGACGCTTATTCTGCTAGTTGCTCTTTGATGCCAACTTTCGTCGCAGGAGTTATCGTATTGTTATTTTGAACTTCTTGGTCTATATTAGAACACCCTGGTCTGTTACAGCCCAAACTTTGGTAAAGAATATCTGACATACCTTTCCTCTTGGCTCTTGAACGTCAAACAGCCCAAGGCAGTTATACATCAGGTTGTAATGTCATCCAACTAACCCTGCGCTCTGGCATATTCCTCGTCTAAGGGTACGGAATCTGTCAACCTTATCATTGTACTAAATGTGTAGTTGTATGCTTGTCACATCATAGCAAGCCGTGCGTGAGTACACTAAACATGAATCCATGCTATCCCCATTCGCGTCTACTGGCATAGGTTCAAACATGTATTACCTTGCAGTGAAGGTCCAGGAACTAGATTCTTTGCATGGTATTGGGTTCGCCACCTGGTGTGTGCTCCAAGCAGGTGAAATTACATTCGGGTGTTATGATCCTAGTTGATCATAGCAGGTAGAATAGGATATGCTGGACCAGTTGAAGTATTTATTAATAATTTAAGTGTTCAAGTTATAATTTAACACGCTGGTGTGACTGATAGAATAGGCTGGCAGTGACTGCGATTCTGAAACAGTTATGATGACCCTTGACGTCCCTTGATTGTCAGCCAGCAGGTTTCTTTCAAGTATTGCCAGTGAAGAACATAAGGGTAATGTGTGAGAGGCTTATCTATGATATCCACAGGCCATTAGCGATGTTATTGAAAAGGGTCGATAAAGTGAAAGGTCGGATAACAGACAAAGACGGCAAGAATGTTGGGTTTAATGAATAACCATTCACTTCAAGCTTTGAACTGCTGCCCATAAATGAATTAATTAAACATAAATGTTTTGGCGATTTTGAGACATTGGGCACTTCAGGTGTACCATCGCCGGGGAAAAACTTCAAGCAGTAAAGAGATACTCAAGCAGTGTCAGAAAGAGTTTTGAAAAAAAATTATTGTTAGCTATAGCGTATAGTCCCTGATGCCAGTACCTGAAGTAGTGGGCCCAGAAAACTTTAAGTGGCATTTTTCTGGCATTGCGCTATGCTCATTAACTCATTAACTCAAGAAAGTCAAGGCCTTAAGAAATATCCACAGTCGTCCCCTTATGAAATCTTCAACACTTTCAGAAGCCTAACGCGTGAAGTTCACAAATGGTGAAGTTGAAGACAAGTTGTTTCAAATGACGCTCATGACAGTGAAATATACTCGTACACAAGATCAGGCCAGAGAGCAACACATGATACGGAAGAACGTGAGACTTGTAAGAATCCGGAATTTTTTAATTCTTGCATATATAAAATATCAAAGAAACAAAGATAGAGTACCCATGCTTGAATTTCTACATTTTTCACATTCTTATCGTAAAATAACTCAAAAGTTAAACTTTGAACAGTACTTGTCTTGTAGCTGGTGTCGTGAACGGACGTGTTCACACGCAGCTCCTGCAGTCTGTTACTTTGTTGTCGATAGTTTCGACAATACTACATTGTAAGCATCATGCGGCACTGCGAAGATTGTGGGAGTACCCAAGGAGTAACCATATGCAACGGTGACTTAGATTTGTGTCCTGCTTGCAACAAAAAACGATTTCATGTTGATCGATGCTTGGATGCGGTGGTGTCACCAAACAATGGCGACGACGAAACGTGTGCTGATCCTTTGTTATCGAGTGGCTCGGACAGACATCGTGTGTTGCGGAGTTCCAGTTATCAACATGGTACTAACGAAAAGAATTACTATTCCGGTAATGTAATCATTAATGAATTGCTCTGCTTTATTGTCAACCAAATGGACTTTTTACCGTTTGATGCTGTTGTGAAAATATGTGTGGATGCGTTCAATGACCAAGAAATCGAATCAGCGAAACATCTACTGTTTGACGTTTGTGGAGAGACTGGCTCACATCTATTTAAGCGTCGTAAGGGCGTGAACAAATCACAGTCGAACGTGCAGGATATTTTGACTCTTCTCCATGAGATGGAAGTTGAAAATATTCCATGCTTTGTCGCGAAGGATGTGAGAAGCTACCCCCGGTAAACTTCAACCATATCAACGTGTCGTCATTGCTGTCACAAATGAACCAGATGAAATACGACATTGATAGCCTTAAACACGGAGTTGACAATATGTCAAAACTTTATTTGACCACTTCTGTGGACATTCGACAAATAAAAGAGAAAATACTAGATCTGCCACTTGAAAAGGACATGACTGTGAAATCAGTTACAATATCAACGAAATCTGACCACAGTGAAGACTCTGACATGTCTGTACATTCGAAATCACACCTTGATGATTCGGTCAGTGTCCGTGACTGTGTTCAGCCACTTGTCAACACCACGTCCACAAATGTATGTGTTAATGAAGAACCTGATTTGCAAGTGAATGCAGAAGTACCATCTGCATGTGGTCATAGTGTAAAGACTGGTGAAAACGAAATACCAGATAATGATGCAGATGGCTTCACAGTTGTTAACTATGGGCGATACAGAAGGAGACACAGAAGCTATGCTGATGCAGTTGCCGACAGTCAGAAAAAGGACGACAAGTTAACTAATGATCGTGTTGGAGACCGCCGCTCACCTGCTACTACGACCAAGGAGCTGATACGTCCAGCTGACAGCGGTCGTAGTAAGTTTATACTTGGCAAACGCCAGCACACCGGACTACAAACAGCCGCTACACAAAGAAAACGTGTCTTTGTGAGCAGATTGAGGCCAGAAACTGATACAGAGCATCTTGTGCGATACATACGAGAAACCATGCGTATTGATACCATTGACTGTGATAAGCTTAAGACGAAATATGACTCCTACGCTTCGTTTTGTATTGCTGTGAGACCGGATAATTTTGAGTCATTGATGAACCCTGATGTTTGGCCGGAAGGTGTTCTAATTCGAAAATTCTACCAACCCCATAAATCCTAGATGGATGAACTTCGTATTGCATCCTACAACTGTCGTTCTATCAAGAATTCGTTGCAAGCTGTAAGAGATTTGTGCGAATGTCATGATATGTGCCTATTACAAGAACACTGGCTTACTAAGGATGACATTTCTTTTTTATCCTCCGTCCATGACGACTTTGATTACTTTGGTGAGTCCCCTGTTGACACAAGTGAGAACATCATTGGTCGACCGTTTGGGGGCGTTGCAATTTTATGGCGTAAGTCTATTGGTCATGTAGTTAAAGTAAGATCATTTCATGATAATAGAATAATTGGTATTGAAATAGATAATGTCAATAGTAAATTGTTAATTCTTTGTGTTTACATGCCCACTTGTAGTAGGGAAAATAATGATGTTTTTGCAGAGTGTTTAGCAAAAGTTCACTCAATTGTTCAGTCTTCTGACAATTATAGTACTATGATAATTGGTGACTGGAATGCTGGTTCCAATTCATCTTTTGGTAAGCTATTACAAAGTTTTTGTGATGAATATAACTACTGTATTTCTGACAGGGTTTTTCTACCCGAAAACTCATTCACGTACGTAAGTGATGCCCATGGTACTACCTCTTGGTTAGACCACTGTATTTCTTCGTATACGGCTCATAACTGTATCATGTCTATGGATATTATGTATGATGTGATATCATCTGACCATCTTCCACTGAGTCTTGTGTGCGATATTGGCGTCTTACCCTCATGTCAAAGTAGCCATAGTGATGAAAGCGAAGCAGATTCTCGGGTGAATTGGGCTAGGATCAGCAAAAAGCAGCGTGATATTTACTTTAATATTACTGATAGGCTCCTATCTGATATCACCATTCCTACAGAGGCATTGTGCTGTAAAGATATCCATTGCAAAAATCCTATGCACGCAAAGAGTATTTGTAGTTTTTATGACAATATTATCAACAGTCTTTTCGCTGCTGGCACTCATATTATGTCAAAAACTCACAGTAAGGATTGTAATATTATAGGATGGAATGACCATGTGAAAGAGGTCCATTCTATTGCGCGTGATTCTTTTAAGCTTTGGCGTGATTCTGGGAAGCCTAGGAGTGGTCCATTGTATGACCTTAAACGACGTACACATGCGCGCTTCAAGTATGCTTTGCGGCTGTGCCGCCGTAATGAGGAACAGATGAAAGCTGATGCCATGGCGACTAATCTCTCCTCTGGTAATTGTAAGAAATTTTGGAACTCTGTCAATAGTAAGAAAAATCACATGTCCAGACCAAATAATATTAATGGCTGCTCAGGTGATGAAGACATTGTTGAAATGTGGCGTAACCATTATTGTGACATTTATAACTCTGTAAACAATACTAAGGATAAGAAATTTGTATATGATGCTATTGACAACTGTACTCTGGGAGATAATTTCACTATCTTCCCTGGTGATATTCGTGATGCTATTGCCAACCTCCAGGCTAACAAAGTCCTGGTTCTGACTTTCTTTCATCCGAACACTTTATGTATGCCAGCAGTAAAGTTTCAACTCTGCTCAGTATGTGCTTTACGGCCATGTTAGTTCATGTAGTTTGCCCCGAAAGACTTTCGAACACTATTCTAGTTCCAATCATCAAAGATAAAAATGGTGACATAACTGACAAGAACAACTATCGTCCTATTGCCCTCTGTACTGTTACTTCTAAAATTCTTGAGTTAGTTATATTGCGTCATATTGAATCATATCTTGGGACGACAGACTACCAGTTTGGTTCCAAATCAGGTCACTCCACTGATATGTGTGTTTTTATTTTGAAGGAAATAATTCATTTTTACAGAAGTTATGGCAGCAATGTATTTATTACCTTCATGGATGCCTCTAAGGCCTTTGACAGAGTCAACCATTGGACACTTTTCAAAAAGTTAATTCAGCGTAATATTCCTGTTTTATTGTTAGATTCCTTGTTTGTTGGTATAGAACTCAAGTTATTGCTATTCGTTGGGGTGCTCTCACATCGAATAGCTTTACTGTGACAAATGGTGTCAAGCAAGGTGGTATACTGTCACCTAAGCTTTTTAATGTTTATATGGACGACTTGAGTATTCTCTTAACAAATTCGAATACAGGCTGTAATATCGGTGGTGTTTTTGTAAATCACTTACTGTATGCAGATGATATCTGCTTAATTAGTCCTTCTGCAAAAGGTACACAGAAATTGATAGATGTTTGCACTTGCTATGGTGTATACATGACATCATTTTTAATAGCAAAAAGACTAACTGCATGTGTATTTTTCCTAATCACAGTAGGATGTGTAAAATTCCTTCTGTGTATCTCAACGGTGTTAAATTAGAAGTGTTTCTAAGAAAAAATACCTTGTGTTGTCTTATCTGACCGCTTTAGAGATGACGATGACATCGAGCGACAGACGAGATATCTTTACATTTCAGCAAATATGTTGATGAGAAATTTCTGCAAGTGTACGTTTCATGTTAAGTGTGTTCTATTTAAAGCGTATTGTTACCAGCTATATGGAGGACCACTCTGGAGTAATTACTCTGTGGCTGCTATGCGTAAATTGAAAGTTGCATACAACAATGCTGCACGACTCTTATTGGGTTATGAAAAACGGAGTAGTGCGAGTTCAATGTTTGTATCTAATAGTATCAATAACTTTGACGCTCAAATGCGTAAACAGATTTATGGTTTGAGAGAGCGACTTTTGAACAGCAGTAATACAATTGTACGTACATGTGACTTATTGTACTTCAAATCTGATATAGTTAAGGTTTGGAATAAGCTTCTTTTTGTTTAACTGATTGTTTTTTGTTTCAACCAGTATGCAAGAGAACAATTAATTCTTCAAAGAGTCTGTAATAACATTTCACAACATTTATATGGACTTTTAAGTCCGAAATAAAGTTTATAATAATAATAATAATAAAGTCTCTAATTTAAATGCAAAAATGTGCGCCTAACTTGAATTATTCATTTTCCTATCAAGTTTGCCATTATTACACCTAAGAGTTTAGAGATTTAGTTTGCTTTATGGAATATTTTAATCTTCCAGTATTTTCAATTTTAAGCAGCATCTAGGGGGCCTGAGTCATACATGTTTTTCACTTTCGTTTTGGTAGGTCACTGTGATCAGTGATCACTGAATTATAATAAACTACACGCAAATTGACTATTTTACTCGGACCTGAATACCGACATTGCAGTAGTTACTGTGAAAAGGGAATCAAAGAAAAACTACGAACAGTAACATTGCATTTCTATACTTTACTGACAATTACTGATCGACTAGAGTGACCGGGATGTCGATTTTGTTGTGTCTGACTGTGGTTTACATGATAAGTAGGTTTGCATCTCGATAAAATGCATGTGAAGTAATCGTAAGTATAACAAAGGCGGACTGAACAATATTGAGAATCGTGATGTTGAACACAAAATCGATCAAACCACAAGAAAAAAACATAAGGCATTGCAAATATTAGTCATGGCCCTACTTCGAAAATGATATCACAGGAAAAATACAAAGATTACAAAGTGCATCTGTACGTGTATCTTAACTGGCAAACCCAGCCTATTTTGGCGTCGTCTACCTCTCTGACAATAGCTCACATCACCCGTTTGTCAATATTTTGTCCTACGCTACTCGTACTGTGCCGTGATGGACGGGCATTTTGTCAGCGGCCTAAGGAATACCGACACCGCATGGATAAATATCTGTTTCTTTATCCGCTCCGATCGTTTCAAGTTCTATCACAATCTGCATTTGACAGTCTTTCCTCAAATTTTGTCCACGGTGAAACCAACGGCTCTTTGAGAACGTTACATTTTTCAGCAACTGACTGATCACACGGTCAGCGCGATTGTAACAGTTAAACTCTCTTTCACATGAAAAGTGCAACTGCTGGTCAACCGGAAGGTCACTGGTCAACACGACGAAACAAATTTTAACAAGGGGAGGGAATCGGGCAGCCATTTCATACAAAAATCCCTGAAAAGTAAACTTTTAAGTATATTTTATTTCCTGTCAGAGTAACTGTAGAAATAAAGCGTAAGATGATGGTCCATGGAAATTATATGTTGACATAAATAATATTCAAATTTTATTTTCCCCAAATCAGTCGGGACCCCCTTTGTTTCTCTTGTGAAAGCTCGATTCTGCTCCTTGTATGTGGGGCAACGGGTTGTTTATATGTTTTCTGTAAACACCAGAAACAATCACAATCGTGACCATGGATATGCAACGGCAACACTACTCGTTGATCAGTGTTACTGATGAAAAGAGATGACTGCCGGTCGGTGATTAGATTTTTTGCATGAAGCAGCGATAAAATTCTTTCTTGGGACTTCGATAAATTTTCGACGCTTGTAAGTTAAGTACCGTACACAAGAGAAATTACAGACGTTAAGATCACATCTGGGTATTGACCACGATCTACCAATAGAAGCACGGTCGCCTGTTTCTAAAATTCCACTCTGCGCCCACGCGCCTAGTAGACGTGTGTTAAGACCTCTAAGTGGTCCCCGACTTCAAAGTGGTCTCCGTAATTTTTTACGCAGTCCAGGGATTTTTTCATTCATATATTTGCATAAAGTTGTTGAACTTTGTAACATTGCAAATACTATTCTGTTATTTTGGTCCTTTTTGATATATGCGCTCACTTTTATTACTTTTTCAAAATTCCGATGTATTTTACCATGCAAAATCAGCCAAAACTGCACG
This sequence comes from Ptychodera flava, assembly GCF_041260155.1. NCBI lineage: Eukaryota > Metazoa > Hemichordata > Enteropneusta > Ptychoderidae > Ptychodera > Ptychodera flava. The sequence goes on along the minus strand of NC_091943.1, from coordinate 13,870,676 downwards.
TCATATTTTTTCACCTGGTTAGGGTGTCTCATATTAGCATCATGGGAGTTTGCGCTGCACACGGCGGCCATCTTGTTACATGGAGCCATTACCGTTAAGACCTGGCGACCTACCGATCACTGTACGAATCTCCATGGTTAAACCCCATCAGCATCTGAGTGAGTACCACCTCAAACAGTCATATAGTTTCAATCTTGTTGCTCGAAGTTATATTTCATGCGAGTACTGATTGCCCGGCGTTACACGGCCTGGTGGAGGCCGTGTAAGACCTGTTCGCAGGGCTAAATGTAGCTCTGCATGGCAGGGCTGTGTGTTACCGGCGTTATACGGCCTCCCACCACAGCCCTGCAGACTGATATAGAAAAAACCGCTGGTCCACCTGCAGAAATACGGCGGGCAGTTTATCCGCTGAAAACAGCCGATTTTGAATCCAAAACTTGCATTGATCTTCGTTTTCGAGCACACCCACCTCGCCTAGGTACACGATGTGTCCAGCCACGCTTGTAAACTTATGCAAAGCCTACTTTTCTCTCTCTATGCAAGGGAAGCGTTCGTAACCGCCGCCATTGTCAGGTGCCGCCAACTAAGCTGTTCGTGCAAAAAGGTATTCGTGCGAAGTTTTTCAGGGGGCGGGCAAATTTCAAAACTAATCAGCAGGCGGGGAGAAAATATCGATATTTACTGTGGGCGGGAAAGAAACTTCATTACTTTCAGCGGGCGGGGAGAAAATTTTTGATAGTTGGCACCGGAAAATACGTAGAGGGAGTTGAAAGCGGTGTGGTTGATAGAACTTAAGAAATTAAGCACCTAACTTAGAGGGGAGCAATGTTCCAAGTATACTGCTAACTACTGGCATGGTTTTGTGTTAATCTAGGTTGCCTAGTCGGCATATAGTTGGCAATGGGGAATTTTAGTAGTGGGGAGAGGGCAGCGGGGAGCTTGAATTGTTGTGGGGAGTGGGGAGCGGGCAGACTGTAGATACCGGAGGGCAGTGGGCATCAAAATTCAGTGGGAGGGCATATTTTCCGTGTATGCCAGTGGGAGGGCAGTAACGAACAGCTCTACTTTCCCCTCCAAATTTTGGGTCAAGGTCAAAAATAAGAAAAATCAGTATATCAGCCTTCAAAACATGTTTTGTGATGATTTTGAGAAATTCATGAAATTTACCAGTTGGCGGCACCTGCATTGTCAATGTCATTCAACCCATGAGCACTCGGGCGAAAACCAGCCTTGCTAACAAAAGAGCATCGCGAGATATAGAGCTTCTAACGTCGACGTTCTGAGAGGGGTGGAACAAGAGAAATTGTGAAATATATATAAAACTCCTGAAGAGAAAAAAAGAAATTATTTTGTCAACAGAAAATGATCATCGTAGATTGTACATAGCTGAGTGGTGGTTAGAAATGATATTTATTACAGTGTGCAACATAGCGGTGCTCTTTTGTTAGCGAGGCTGGTTTTCGCCCGAGTGCTCATGGGTTGAATGACATTAACAATGGCGGCGGTTACGAACGCTCCCCTCGCAAAGAGAGAGAAAAGTAGGCTTTGTGTAAGTTTACAAGCGCGGCTGGGCACATCGTGTACCTAGGCAAGGTGGGTGTGCTCGAAAGTGAAGACCAATGCAAGTTTTGGATTCAAAATCGGCTGTTTTCGGCGGATAAACTGCCCGCCGTATTTCTGCAGGTGGACCAGCGGTTCTTTCTATATCTGTCTGCAGGGCTGTGGTAGGAGGCCGTATAACGCCGGTAACACACAGCCCTGCCATGCAGAGCTAGGCTAAATGATGGCCCTGCGTTAGCTCTGCATGGAAGGGCTGTGTGTTACTTATGTTGTATGGCCTCCCACCACGCTGTATAACGCCGGTAACATACAGCCCTGCCATGCAGAGCTAGCCCTGCGTTAGCTCTGCATGCCAGGGCTGAATGGGCTATGTGTTACCGGCCACCGTCCCTCCACCCACGGGAGGTTTACCGGCGTTATACGGCCTCCCACACACATACACTGATCGCATATGGTGGGGGCCATATAACGTCGGTAACACACAGCCAAGCCATGCAGAGCCAGCCCAGCGTACATGTTCCGGCGTTATATAACGCAGAGGCTCATCATAGAAGTGAGTGAGCTCATATTAAGCTGCTGTACCTCTCTTTGCCAACTTAGATTAGTTTTACCTGTCCGGGTTATTACTTGGAAAAGTGTTTTAAACACAATTTGTCAGGAATTTCCGTACAGAAATAAACTCCAACACCCGAACCTAGCCCACTAAGCCCCAAGGCTGTATTGTGCACGCATAGGAAAGCAAATTTAGGGGTTGTCTTAGTGTGATATATTGAAATTGATGAAATGAATTCCTTTTTGCTGTGGATTATATCTATTCATTAAGGCACCTTCTTCACACATTCTATTACAGCGCCTGTACGTGCATGAACACAAAAAGTTTTGACGACTATAAATAACCTGTTCCCATGCAGGACTTGCACATGAACTTGCACATAGTTATAATTGGCAAAAGTGTTGTCTAACAGCTAAATTCAGGCCCTGACACCTTTTGGGCACCCCTAAATATAATGGTACAGTCCGCTAGGTACTTCAGTGGCAGCACACTTGACAAAGCCCCAGAGAATAATTAAATTTTCAACAATAACAATACTTTTTATACATTACATGGTTTGTGTCAATAAACCAGTCAAGGGATATATCATCATGCTTCAGGGAGTAGAACAACAGACTGACATAGCTACACTACATAAAACAAGATTTCTGAAACAATAGCCGAAGGTTTAGCTTACACATCTTTAATTACAGTATATAATGTTTTCTGATGTAACTTCCGTATTAAGGGATATAGTCGTCAGAACTGCGCCTGTGCGAGTTTCTTGTTTACAATCATTTATTTCATTCACGATATCAAGATGCACCTCATCATCATAGCTGCAACATTTAAATTATAAAATGATAGATTATGACAGACATGTTTTAACTTTCATCAATCACCATTGTGTCTTGGATACATTGTTGCCATGGGTGGTATGGGTCCCATATGATCTTTGAGCGCAGTTCCGACGACTATATCCCTTGAAGTTAAATGGTTATTTTAGCCAAGAAAAAAATGATGTGGATAGAGAGTTTTTAATTTACATTTTTTTCGCAATTGTATTGTTTAACACCTGAACAACAGGAAATAATGACATTTTTCATCATGTCTTTTTTATTAGATTGCACAATGGGTGGTTAACGTGGTGTCAGTTTATGAAGTAAGGTACAGTTCCAATTGATGATGGATGTCCTGAGCAACAAAGTGAAGATGAAAGAATGTAAAGGAAAATGAGGGCAACTTCATACATTAGCTCTACCAAGTTTGTTTAATATTACGATATTGTGAATAAAAGGATCATTGCAGTTATTAGTCCCCACGGACACCGTCCGGGGGACTTATAGGTTTGGTCATGTCCGTGCATGCGTCCGTGCGTGCGTGCATGCGTGTGTGCGTCCATGCGTCCGTCCATTCACGCAGATATCTCAGACATGCCCTGGTCAATTTCTTTCAAACTTTGCACAAGGATAGTACCCTACCCTATACATATGCATGTCGATTTGTTTCACAGTGCAATCAAATTTGGCCGTGTTAGAGGACTTTGTAGTTTACACCTCCATAGACTCCCATGTATAAGTCAGTTCTCCATAGACTCCAATGTATAAGGCCAAGAAAAATAAAAATTTAGTTTCTCATCGTATTCATATTGCAAAAAGGATGCAGTGATACAGTTTTTAGTCCCCACGGATGAAGTCCAGGGGGCTTATAGATTGGGTCATGTCCGTCCGTTCGTCCATCAGTTCACGCAGATATCTCAGATATTTTGACATGTCACGTGACCTCGGTGACCTTTGACCTCAAATATACATATTTGTCCATAACTCAGTAACCACAAGTGCTACACCCTTCATATATGGTATGATGGGACACCTTATGATGCCACATATTGTACCTCATTAATTATGCGCATATCCAATTTGAGCAAGCCAATAGAGCTGGAGGTCTGATTTTTGGTATATAGGGATAACTATAGGATAGAAGTTTCATGACAAAATGTCATGTGACCTCGATGACCTTTTACCTAAAATATGCGTTTATGTCAATAAATAAGTAACCACAAGTGCTATGTCCTTTATATTTAGTAGGATGAGAGACCTTATGACAACACACGCTTTACCTTATTAATTATGCACACATCTAATTCTGGGCAAGCGAATAGAGATAGAGGTCTATACAATTTTTTTTAAATGTCACGTGACCTCGATGACCTTTGACCTTGATTATACATATATATATGCATAACTCAGTAACCACAAGTTCTATGTCCAATTTTGATAGGATATTAGACCTTAAGATGTCACATCTTGTACCTCATTTATTATGCACATATGTATTTCATGGCTGGCCAATACAGCTAGAGGTCTGATTTTTTTTCCCCGATTTAGAACCATAACTTAGACATGCCTCATGTGTTTCAAATTGGAAACAACAACGTATACCTATGTGCCCATAGATCTCAACATGTACACTCAAGTGATACTTCTTAATGACCACATATCCCTGCCCCATCAAGACTAATACTCCTATTACAAGTGGGGACTATGTCATTGTCAATGACTTGTTTTTTGTGGAATACCCTGGCGAATCGATAGTGCTTTGATCCTAGTCATGTGATCTGGGTCCCCGGTAAACCTGTTTGTTGATTGAATGATTCGTCTTAACGGTGTTTCGGAACCTAAAATGGGGTTCCTTCATCAGTCACTCTCTTGTTAGCTCTCATTTGGTATACCAAAGAGAGCTTATCTTATAAGGTGAATCAGTTCATTTGCATCTCATTTACATGTCATCTGCGTGTATGTATGTACGTATGTCTGTCTGTCTGTCTATCTGTCTGTTACTACGTCAAGATCAAAACTCTGCAGCACCTGCCGTCTAAGTATTTGGTATATAGGTGCACCAAGGGGTGGAGATGTGAATTGGTTCAAATGAACATATCAGTGTCAAAACTATGCAAATGAGGGGGTAAAAGATCCTACAAACTGCTAAAACTCAGTAACCGTTGGTTAGATTTGGATGAAACTGGGTATGTAGGTTCCTTTAGGTATTCTAAATTAGGTGTGTACTACTGTGTATGAAATTTGCGTGTTCGTATTTTTGGGGTAATTTTTTTCAGTTTTAGTCAATAAATCTTCTCCTCTCAAAGAATTTGTCCGATTGCTTTGAAAGTTGGTATCCATATTCCTCTGAATGACCTCAGTCAAGTTTGTAAAATTGTAGTAAATATTTTGTATTTGTTATTTGTTGGTAATTTTCTCAATTTTTGGTCAAAATTTTTTTCTCCAAAACTACTCATCTGATGCCTTTGATATTCCGTATTCAGGTTCATAAGGTTAATGAAAATGTGATGTATTCAAATTCTTATGAAATTTGCAATGTTGTACTTTTTGAGCAATTTTTGTCACTTTTGGTCAAAAAAAGTATTTCTCAAATACTACTCATTTGATAGCTTTGATGTTTGGTATACATGTTTCTAGGGTTATCATAATATGATACATTGAAATCAGGAGGAAATCTGCATTTTTGTATTGGGGGCAATTTTTGCCATTTTGGTAAAAAAATGTTTTTCTCTCAACCTTCTTGTGTGGATTGCTTTGAAACTTAATACTCTTGACCCTAGGGTTGATTTCTTAAATTTGTGGTGAAATTTTCATTTTTGTATTTTTGGCATTTTGGGCATTCTTTTTTTGGGGTCAAAAAATAATTTTCTTTGAAGTAAATGTTCTGATTGCTTTAAAGCTCGTTTGAATGTATCTAGAGGCAACCTTGGTTGAGTATCTTAAAGTTTTTTGTGAAAGGTTTTTCCCATGTTTGGTCAAAAATCACTTCTTCTGAAACTTTGAATGCATGTTGCCAGGGGTGACCTTAGTTAAGTATACTTACTGTCGCCTTCTACATCAAATCAAACGTGAGCCAAGTGTCATTGATGCTATGTTTTCCATTTTTGATCAAAAATCTCTTTCTCTAAACACTACTCGTCTCATACTTCTGGCTGATTTGTTCTCAGGGATAATCTTATTGTGATTTTCAAATTATAAGTATATTTTCAATTTTGTATTAGCGGTAATGCAGGTTTTTTTGACATTTTTTTAAATGTGCTATCAAAGGTATCCATCTTCATCAACATATGTGTCACAAAAAGTTATTCTCTACATAGCACAGCAGGACTGTATTGGCCGTTAGGTAATGTGCTTTCATATTTGTGAAATTTATGCTCTTTATCTCATTTCCGGTTATTGAGAGTAGTTATTTTACTTTGTAGAGAAAAACTGTTCTTGTGCTTTATTAACTCTCCGGTTAAAATTTATGTACAGTCAAATATTTTTTTCGATAAATAATGCTTAATATCTATTTTTATGTGTGTATAAGATTGAGTTTATAAGTCCAAGCTACTTGTAAGATTATTCTACATTTCTACTGATTTATCAAACATTTTGTATGGTATTGGAAAATATATGACTCCTAAATGTCCGTAAAGGTGTTCCATAGAAAGTCCGCTTGATTATTTGCTCCTACTGCTTTGTTCAACTTCTTTTAAGGTAAACAAAAGAATGTGATGACTTGAAAAATGTAACATGCCAGCTGTGAAGTATCAGGTATAAAGGACTATAGTACACTTCCTTGGATTTTTGTCAACTTTTAGTTTGTTTTGAATAAGGAAATCGGTTTGACTCCAAAAGTGTCCTTTTGACTTCAAAGCTTTATTAAACTTCTTTTTTTTTGTAATTGAAGAAATGTTCTAACTTGAAAAATGCAACATGCGACCTGTGACGTATCAGGTATTAATAGGACTATAGTACACTTCCTTGGATTTTTGTCAACTTTAAGTATTGAGTAAAGAGAAACAGTTTGACTCCAAAAGTGTCCTTTTGACTTCAAAGTGGTTCCCGAGAAATTCGAATGATTGTACACTGTCTTTGCTGAATTCAACATAGTTTATATTATAGAAAGAATGGGTTGACTTGAAAAATGTAACATGCGACCTGTGAAGTATCAGGTATTAATAGGACTATAGTACACTTCCTTCGATTTTTGTAAACTTTTAGTATTGAATAAAGAAAATCAGTTTGACTCCAAAAGTGTCCTTTTGACTTCAAAGTGGTCCCCGAAGACTTTGGATGATATTAGGCTCTCTGCGCTGTTTTCATCATCGTTTATGTTATTGAAAGAATGTGTTGACTAGAAAAATGTAACATGCGACCCGTGAAGTATCAGGTATTAATAGGACTTTTGTACACTTCCTTTTTTGTCAAACATTTATTATTGAATAAAGAATATCAGTTTGACTCCAAAAGTGTCCTTTTGACTTCAAAGTGGTCCCCGAAAACTTGGGATGATTTTACGCTCTCTCTTCCTGTATTCAACATCGTTTATGTTATTAAAAGAATGTGTTGACTTAAAAATGTAACATGCGACCTGTGAAGTATCAGGTATTAATAGGACTATAGTACACTTCCTTTGATTTTTGTCAACTTTTAGTATTGAATAAAGAAAATCAATTTGACTCCAAAAGTGTCCCTTTGACTTAAAAATGGTCCCCAAAAACTTGGGATGATTTTACGCGCTCTATCCCAGTATTCATGTTATTGAAAGAATGTGTTGACTTGGAAAATGTAACGACCTGTGAAGTATCAGGTATTAATAGGACTATAGTACACTTCCTTCCATTTTTGTCTACTTTTAGTATTGAATAAAGAAAATCAGTTTGACTACAAAAGTGTCCTTTTGACTTCAAAGTGGCCCCGAAGACTTAGGATGATTTTACGCTTTCTCTGCTGTATTCATAATCGTTTATTTTATTGAAAGAATGTGATGACTTGAAAAATGTAACATGCGACCTGTGAAGTATCAGGTATTAATAGACGTATACCATTTACTGTCAGTCATTGTTCAAAAGTGATGAATGAAACACCTGGAGTCTGGGACTGCTTTGCTAAGCGCGCGGACACATTTGTATGTTACGGTAATGAGCACATGGCAGAACGAGACAAGGAACACTCGAAAGTGAGACAGGGACAAGAACATATAGCGGCCAATGAATGAGTTGCATTCGGAACAGTAAATATTAATGAGACTTGAGGACATAAAGGCAGCCAATGAATGAACGCAGATGGGACATAGGGACATAAGACCTACCAATCAACGTGAGCGACGCTGGGATTTGGGACACAAATTATGTCCTAAATGGTATACGTCTAATAGGACTTTTGTACACTTCCTTTGAATTTTGTCAACTTTTAGTATTGGATCTTCACAATGACTTTGACTCCAAAAGTGTCCTTTTGACTTCAAAGTGGTCCTTGAAGACTTGAGATGATTTTACGCTTTCTCTGCTGTATTCATCATCGTTTATGTTATTGAATGAATGTGTTGACTTGAAAATGTAACATGCGACCTTCGAAGTATTAGGTATTAATAAGACAAGAGTATACTTCCTTTTTTTCCAACTTTAGTATTGAATAAAGACAATCAGTACGAATTCAAAATTGTCCTCTTGACTTCAAAGGTGTCCCCTTGAAAATTGGATAATTTTACGCTCCGTCTGCTGTATTTAACTTTTTAGGTAATGTATTACTTCAATCGCGTGACTTTCTATGGTACATAATGGATTTTTTTAATATAAAGAAAAATACCCACTCTTAAAAAAATGTACCTCGAGTCCTGTTCATATGTATTGCACAGTGCTGAGGCGTATAGATCGCATTCGTGTCAAGGGATATCGCTTAAGAACCGCTGTTAATCTGTCCATGGACCTTTTACCGTAGTTTACTACGACACCAGTCAGTTTTTTAATTTACTTAGCAAAATAATGAAACAGCTTAGTCTTTGAATAAATGAATATGTACCTACCTTATCTCTGACTACCTATGACTCATCTCCTACTTCCGTTAATTATGTTGAATGTGGCAACATCTAATTTCAGCCGTTTTTAAGAGCCGTCGACTGTTTCTGCACGGTTCTGAACTTTTGACAGATCAAAAGAATTCAATACGTTTTGCGCGAGGGGGGAAACGTTGCAGAGTTCGTGGACGTCGCTCACGGGAAAATGGTTGAAAATACATGTTTATATTATCGAGGTAGCTAGCAGAAGTAGACAATGGGTCGTGAACCGACCAGTGTTACAGTACCGGTCGAAGTAAACTACCAAAAATGTCTATACGCTGGCTTTTGGCGATGAATGTTTTACCCACAAGTACTATTGATACGCCACAGCACTGCTGCAAATTGTATTTCATATCCGTTTATGTATTTAAGAGCAGCGATTAGAATGACTTCCAAATGTCGATATGACTTCAAATGAGTCATTTTATAGTGATTTAGTGATAATTTTTATTATGATTGATATATACACTAGCCCTCCCCATTGTTAATTCTATACTCCGCCCTTATTTTGTTTATTTTTTCCCAACTTTAGGTATTAAATACTAAAATGTGACAACAAATGCGTCCATTATGCGGTCGGTGTCGTCAGACTTTAGTTTGACCCCCTATCTTACCGGACATTTAGGATGGAAACCACTTTGAAGTCGGGGACCACTTAGAGGTCTTAACAGACGTGTGTATACGCGCCAGTGTACTTCTCAGGCGCATACGTGTTTGTAGGGCGAGTAGGCGTAGAGTGAAATTTTAGGAAACAGGCGACTGTAATAAAAGTCCACTTGGTGCTAACGCTAAATCCATTCGAGGAAACAGCTGTAGTTTTTCATGTGATTTCTCTTTTCAAAGTAACAAGTACAATGTCAGTATTCAGGTGCAAGTATCATAGTCGATTTTCGTGTAATTTGTCACGATTCTCAACTTTTATTCGCCAGTTTTTGTTTGCACTTGTTTCCAACCAGATTTGCGTGTAAGCGTGTAGCTTCTACTAACTTGTTTCCTGTTTTGTTTTTTTGTTTTGTTTTTTTTGTTTTTTTTTCCTGTTCATATTGTTTTTTTGGTTTGTTTTTTGTTATTTGTTTTCTTTCTCGTATCTGAAAACTACAACAAAACTACAACAATGTGACCAAAAAAACACATGACTTTAAGCAAGGTTTTAATTTTCTGAGCTTGACCTCTTTGATACAACTCGTTTCTCATAACAATGACAGAAGGAAATGAATCTTCAAGATTACAGACATGGTATTTATGTATAGACCATTTCGCTATGACAATAATAAGATTTACAATGTTTTCCAATTTCTTTGATTTGAAATAATATCCTCTGATCACATCTACAAACTTTAACTCAACTGGCATTTGTAAAATCTTGCTTATTACTTTCTCCGTAAAACTACTTATATTTTTTGCAACAATACGTTCCCAAAATCTATGCCTGTAAGTGCCGTATACTTGGAAAGTTTACATAAGAATCAATTTTCTTCCAGTAAAAAAGCTTAACACAATTTTGTAATCTACGAATAGTAAATTTCCAGTGAAAACTGTGAAGCTTAGTTTCTTGTGTAACCCTTTTGGCTGGTAACCATACTTCTTTTACCTGCAATTGAAAGTTACATTCTCTACTCCAACTTTCCATCGCATTTGGCTTCATCACAAAGTCTTTAATTAATATTATGTAAACCATTCTTGATAAAAGTTTTGAAATACCGATGGTGTTAGTGAAAGAGTCATAAGCAAAAATATTTAAATCACTAATTTCCAGAGACACAACAGTTTTGTACATTGAATTCCACATAAGATGTCTATTACTTGCGTCAATACTGTTCTGACTGACAGCAAACCAAACTTTAAGTCAATCTCTATAGAAAGGCGACAACGCTCTTAACATCTGAAAAGGTATACAATCTGGATCAACACTTGATCTGAGAATGCTATTTTCCGCATCTGTTTGCAACAAGTAAGAGAAAATTGCTTTCCACTTTGCGTTACTTTGATCAAAATATTTGCGAAACCAGGAAAATTTAGAAGTTAATGATACATACATAGATAGATACATAGATAGATACATACATAGATACATACATACATACATAGATACATACATACATACATACATACATAGATACATACATACATAGATACATACATACATACATACATACATACATACATACATACATACATACATACATACATACATACATACATACATACATACATACATACATACATACATACATACATACATACATACATACATACATACATACATACATACATACATACATACATACATACATACTGACGCCGGACGCCACACGGATATCACTAAAATAGCTTCTATAGACTATAGTCTATAGTAGCTAACAAGTGCGAGCACAGTATGAAGATGAAATACTGCCAAATAGTACCGCCCTTTAATTTCATTGGAAGCGTACATGTATGGGGGCCCGTTCTGGTCAAAATTATGCTTTATTAATTTTAGTATGTTAGAATTAATTTTATGTAGACTGGAATTAATTTACTAGCTCCTCGAATTAATTGTATGTTTCTTTTAATTAATTTGTATCTGCTTTAATTAATTTTGTGTAGTCATGCCGAGGGACCGTGGCTTATGGTACATACTGCACTACACTACAGTACACGATGATTGGCAAAGCTCGATAGAAAGGGTGAACGTTCGCGTCAGACGTAAACACATAATTGGCCGGGCTTCGCTCTATGGGCAATCACATACACGATCCCTCAGACAGGAGACACTACAAAAGTTTTTGTGATCAGTTTATTGATTTCCATTTTCACAGATCACGGTTCGAGCGCCTGAATAATACCACTCCGGTCGGGAGCCGCCATATTGATTTAAGAAAGCGTGCGCAAAGGACTGTGGGATCGGCCGAAAATAATTCGAGCAAACACATATAATTAATTCGAGCAAACACATATAATTAATTCGAGCGAACACATATAATTAATTCGCTCAAACACATAATTAATTCGAGCGAACACACATAATTACTTCGACCAAACACAAAATTAATTCAAGACACTAGTAGAAATTAATTCTAGCATTCATTAAATAAATTGCAGCACGTGAAAACATTTTTGAACCCAAAATCAATTGAAGGAATTAATATATTAAATCTAGACTACATAAAATTAATTCCGGCACATTAAAAACATATAAATAATTTGAAATGTTAGCAAAATTAATTCTAGACTTCATAAGATTAATTACAGCAAAGATAAGCAGAAATAATTAATTGGAACACATAAAATAAATTCGGCATGACTACACAAAATTAATTCAAGCATATAAAAATTAATTAAAAGAAACATACAATTAATTTGAGGAGCTAGTAAATGAATTTCAATCTACATACTAAAATTAATAAAACATAATTTTGACTGAAACGGGCCCCCATAGTACATGCTTCATTTCAGAAATATGGTCAAAGGCCCATAAAAGTAACATAACACCCCCCCCCCCCACACCACACACACACACACACACAATGATTCTGGGCACAACATTGAACATGGTAGGATTTTTTCTACATGGGATTACCCAGAAAACTTGTCATTGGTGCAAGAGCGTGTGTATTTCTTCACGAAGGGGTGCAGGTGCAAAAGTGGATGTAAAACAAAAATATGCAAATGTAAAAAGGTCAGCAAATTGTTTGGACGATCCTGTTCATGCATTAACTGTGAAAACTGTAATACAACTGTCTTAGCAAGCCAGATAAATGCAAATCAGAATGAAGACACCGATGTTATGATCTTTGAGGAAAAGAGTATTCATGAAACAAATATTGAAATTGAGGTAGAAGATGAGGTAGAAGTTGAATATGATATAGCTGAACAAAGTCTGCAAGAAGTTGTACAGCAAGTTATACACGAATCGGAATAATTGATTTTATAAGCGAGGCCGGCCGGCGTGTACGCAAAACAAACAACTGTGGTAAACCATACGTACTCATTAAAAGCATATAAGCTGGCAGAAATTCAGATTTAACGAGCGGTTAGCTAAACTTACTCATCTACTGCGAAAATATCGTAATTCGACGCGAGACCTGTGAGCCAGAGCGTCTGGATCGCATTTGAAAGACTCTTAGACCATGTAAACAGAAGTTGACCTTTAGCGGTCACATGATCTTCAACACTTCGTAATTTGCGTTCAGTATAAGGGACCGTCTCAGATTGTCGCAGAAGTTCAAGAAACGAAATTTCTTCGTTTAGATCAAAACCCCCTCCCCCCTCCCCCCTCCCCCTAAACGAAACTTCAAAAGTGCGAAATGTTACCGTTGATGTCTGCCTGAGAGTACAATGTTGCATTTTGCTATAGCTACTAAAGACGTATTCCCCTTGCATGCCACATTACAACATTAAACAAACCGAGGCTTGGTCTGCAATGCCCTAATGCCAGCACTTGCAAATGCAGTAACATCCGAGTAATCGTCATACGGTTCAGGCGATTTACCCATACACGCATATCCCTCACTTGTTATAGGAAACCCTGTCCAGTTCTGGCCGTTCCAGTATGCATTGACTGTTTGATTGCGTTGTCGCAGACACTTGCTTTGATTCCTTACAGCGAATTTGGGCTTCGGTTATATCAGTCTGTTTACACGGTGGTTTTTCCTCACCAGGTAGACATATAGCTAGAGTCACTCCGGCGAGAAACTTCGACATGGGGGCCCAGGCGTGTTCAATCATATTAAAACGACTATGACCAGGTGCATAACAAGTGAGAATAAAGACATCTAGTGGTTAGATCAGACGCTTATAAATAGCACCTTTTAAAAAATAATACTTTTTGTCTTTGAATAATTCGATGAATGAAAGTTTAGGATACAATGTTACTATCGGTAAATTGTGTTTGGGGAACGAACAAGATAGAAACAGTTACAAATTTGTTGGCACGAGTGTGCAGTTTTTCTTTAATTTAAAATAAACACACAAAAACTTGTGATCACAAAATAAAAGTGTGAAAGTGAAGTTCACTAATTGAATCGAGGTCAAACCCCCTCCCCCTAAACGAATGAATTTCGCTTTTGAACTTCTGCGACAATCTGAGGCGGTCTCTAAGGTAGGCCTACCATATTTAGCACAGATAAACTTTGAACCTTAGTGATCATGTGGTATCAGTATTGTTGTATCTCAAGGCCTCTATGACCTCTCCCAAAAGGTCAGAAGATACTAAACAATGACGTCATTTTACTAAAAATAAAGTACAAAGCGTCGTTCGGAAAGTCGCCTTAAAATGCATAATATCACGGCAACAGTATTCTATTTGATAAAGGGATACATAGTTTCAGTTTCGTGATATATTTTTTCCTTCTAAACCACAAAACATATTCTAAATCAGGCTTTTCAAACACGTTCACGGAGAGCAAAATAGTACATCCGCCATGTTCAGTTCACTTTGGTTGTTCCAGCTGTTGTATGTCGGCTCTATAAAAGAATTAACGAGACACATACAAAACATAAATACAAATATGTTGACATTTCCCAGAAGATTGAAAACGAGGCTCTACAGCATAATTACGTATGCAATTTTACGACTCAGTTTCTCGAGTGATTTCGCTCGATGAACACTTAAGGAGACATCCTATGATTTTACATAGTCAGCGTCTAATACAAACCGACGTATTCTTATTCAACACGGAGTATCCTAAGTCTTGAAGGTAAGAGAACATCTTCAGAAGGGTATATAATATTTTGTAGACCCAACACTACTTGCACGTTCAGATGTCGATGAAGGTCTATTCCGAAATTGGAACTACTGTCAGCATGTTCACACGGATGGGATTTACAAGTAACGTGGCGGGTTGAATCTTTGCGTCTTCAAGATTGGCCTTCTTCTCGACAACCACCCTCGAGTATCGTCGTTGTTGTCTGATTCTCTTTCAAGTCACCACATAGATCACAGCAAGCGTCGACTAGCTGCGAATTATATGAATTTTTTCCATGATTTCATTTTTTAAACCAACGTTGGTTCGTGTTAATGAGCTGACTGAAGGACATGCATAGACGTATCGCTGCTGCCTCATTTGGACCACGACTACATATTTTAACCAGTTCAATAATAAACTTTGCCGCACCCGTAAAATGGCGCACCATAGAAAAGGACAAACAAATCAGTATTCCGTGCACGTATGCATTGTAATCATCAAAGAAACGAGCATGTTGCCATTTACTTGAATGCATCCACACGATGGACGACAGTAAGTTATCGAAATCTTCATCTTCTCTGTCACATGATTTTTTAAATGGCGGAAACATCTAAAATGATGGCAGAACGTTTGGATTTACATGCCACTTTCGACGCTTATGACAGTGTTATACACTTTTTCAGTCTTTAATGAGTCTTATTCAAAGAAAACTCTTTGAAAACTGAGAATATTTTGAGATCGGTTTATTTGACATTCGAAGCTGTTTGGGCTTTAAGGAGCGTTGAGTAACAACAGCCCGCGAGTAGACCGGCAATTTTTTCTTATGCCTCCATCAAAATAATATACTTCCTACCCTCTCAGACCACAAAGTTTTGATGAAACCCCTACTTAGACAATGATAATGCGAATGCTTGTATTTGACAGAAGAACAGAAGTCAAATATCAAGTCTGTGAGCCGGATCCATGAATATATAGACACAAATGATGCGAAATTTTGAACAATGCTATGCTACAGTATAGCTTCAAACTTAAGCTAATCTAACATCAAGACATGTAAGTGGAAGCGCTCTTTTCCCCCTTGTGTGTTTTCTATGAAAGTATCAAAATATGGCATGATGAATTCATGATGTATTGATCATACAAAGGCGTAATAGAAGACAGCTACTTAAATTTAACATATAGGCTCACGCAAAATCTTCTTAATTAGACGATTGCATGATTTTCTCGGGGAATGGCTGATGAATGAGTAGTATTTTACAACAACAGTGGCCTCATTAAGTGTCATCGATGTGGATGCATAGTTATTCAAATTCCAATGTCGATGAATAATAATGTCAAATTCTTTTCTAAGTTTAATTTGATCTTCGTTCGTGAGTTTTGATGTACGAGTTAACTGGATCGTAATTTGAGAAGGCGGTTGAATGCATCACGCCAAAGGGCGAGGAAAGGGCTTGCCGCTTAATATCAAGCCAAAGCTCACAAAATTGTGTTTACTTTTAAACTGGCCATGCCGGTAAACAACGTGGCAGTTCAACCGGTGTATAATCTTCAAAAGATTTTTATTAATATTAAGTGAAGACTGCTGCCAGAATAATCACTCTCTCAAGGAAATTCACACATATTTCACCAATCCTTCAGGGTCTACATTGGTTGCCAGTCCGCTTCAGGATAAATTACAAGATTCTCCTACTTACATACAAAGCTCTGCATAATAAAACCCGCGGGATATATTTGTGATTTAATTAAGTCATACAATCCTCAACGTTCTCTCCGGTCGGCGAACAAGGGCTTGTTGGCCACAACAACATACAACATCAAGACATATGGCAGTAGCGCTTTCTCTAATTGTGCTCCAAAACTGTTGATGACTTACTGCGAGACACATCTTTTCAAACTAGCTTACTGTGCGGAACAATTCTTCTAAGCACCATTGAAAAGATTTTTTCTTGGATTCTGACGCTATATAAATTGTGTTTGAGTGATTGATTGACACCGGTTGAACCGGATTTTGGCGTGTCCCGCTCTCTCTCTCTCTCTCTCTCTCTCTCTCTCTCTCTCTCCTCTCTCTCTCTCTCTCTCTCTCTCTCTCTCTCTCTGACTTCAATAGTTGTTGCAGTAGTTGGACTATCTTTGAAACGTTTCTTTATCATATTAGGCAAATCCTTCGAAACATTTATGCTGACAAGAATTTTCAAAGAAGGCTTTGCCGTCTAGGAAAAACCGAGACAGACAATGGGTGACTTCCCGTTTAGTCTTGCAATGCTTCTGTGAAATGTTCTTTGAAGCTTTAAATGTATACTGTCACCTGTGCCAATTTTGCCACAGTTACCAGGAAAAGAGAATATATAACCAATTAAGATTTTAAGCGGGTGGCCGCTTTCAAAAACAGCGCCCTCACATGGGCATGTTTGATACAAAGGAACCTACCTTTGACCATATATGGCCATACTTAGATTACAGGTGACTGTACACATTTAAAATTTTGTAACCATCGCATCAAACATCACCTTGACGGGGAGTCGTCACTGTTGCGTGCAACGTGATTTGGAAAGGTCTGTCATATTTCGGTGTTTGATATTTCACAAAGGAAAGAAGTTGATAGAGCTACAGTGGGTTTACGTCCGAAGCTCTTAATTAAAATCCTGTATTCGAATATTCATGATAGCAAACACGAACATCAGGCGAAATGAGTATATAACATAAGAGACAAATCAAACCGAGAATGAAAAGTACATTTAGGGACTGGACATAAATTACAGGGGGGGGGGGTGGGCCGGTGTTTTTTGCGGGTGGGTCGCCATTTTTCGCCGCAAGAATTTTTGAAGGGTCATAAAATTTTGTGCAAGCCTATGGGGGAGGGTCACCTTTTTTCATGCATCAAAGCTGAAATTGCATGTGCACGTATTGAAGAATATGGAATACTGAAAAAAGAAAAAATATCTCCTGGCACTTTCATTTGCTGCCATTATCATTTTCGGCTCGCCCTTTGGGCGCAAATTTCAGGTATAATAAACAATGTATTGATGATCCAAGCAGCCACATTAATTTAAGTTGTCATGATTTCTACTTATTCAACTCCTCTATTGTGCATAACTGTCCCCTATAATGACTCTTTCAATAACAATTTGGGAGATCACTTATTTGACATCATTCTCCCATTGACAATACATTGGGTATAGGTCGGTGTCAAACGTTCATGTCGCTGTATGTACATTTTTTTATTTTTTGAGGACATTGACAGAATACAAACTATTCAGAATAGTGCATAGTGTCATCAATAACAACTGGAAGCTTCAGGTCGAACAACTTTTGAATAACAATTTTGGATCAGATAACCTATGAGTTATTTGTAGTTTCCTCATAGCCTACAATGTATAGTGAATCAACATTTTGGTGAAATTCCAAAATCAAATTTCTTGCACAACCATGGACTTGAAACCACTCTAGTCTAATCATGAATATTAATACTAATAATTAGGTGTACATAAATGCACAGGTTTACCTAGTTTTGTATTGGAAAAAATTATTCATAGTTTCATCATAGACTGCCATGTATAGTGAATCGACATTTCAGTGAAATTCCAAAATCAAATTTCTTGCACACCCATTGACTTGAAACCACTCTAGTCTAATCATGAACATTAATACCAATAATCAAGTGTACATAAATGCACAGATTTTCCTATTTTTGTATTTGAAAAAAATTATTCATAGGGTTTCATCATAGACTGCCATGTATAATGAATCAACATTTCGGTGAAATTCCAAAATCAAATTTCTTGCACACACATGGACTTGTAACCACTCTAGTCTAATCAAGAACATAAATATCAATAATCAAGCATACATAAATACACAGATTTGCCAAGTTTTGTATTTTAAAAAATTATTCATAGTTTCGTCATAGACTACAATGTATAATGGATCAACATTTTATGCGAAATTCCAAAAACAAAGTTATTGTACACAGATGCACGTGTTACCACCCTCTTCTAATCAAGCACAATTATGTCAATTATTCAGGGTCCATATATGCACAAATAGTGCAAATTTTTAATTCTGAAAAAAATTTTTTACAGTTTTGTCATAGACTCCCATGTATAGTGGATCAACATTTTGAGCGAAATTCCAAAATCAAATATCTTGTTCACATGTGCACTTGTAAACAACCCATGCTAATCAAGTATATCTATATCAGTTATTAAACATCTATATATGAACAGATATTGCTAGTTTTATACTGGAAAATACACGTTCGTTGTTTTCTTATAGTCGACTACCATGTATAGTGAATCAACATTATCGATGAAATCTAAAAATTAAATTTTTTGTACAGGCATGCACTTTTTAGCTGCCACTTCAAGCAAAGTACATTTACATGAATTATCACACACATATGAAGTGATATTTTGTGGACAACACGTTATATCGGCCACATTTTGCCTTCCTTTCGGGAGGGCGACTTAAAAAGTATAGCAAGTCAGAAGGGGGTCTTGAACACATTGCGGGTTTGTTGGGGGGGTATTGAGTAACAGGGGAGGGTCACTTATTTTCATGCACGGATAAGGGGGAGGGTCACTAATTTTTGTGCATGAACTTTTGAAGGGTCACTATTTTTGACGCAGCCTGTAATTTTGTCCAGTCCCTTATATTGACTTCATTATATAAAATATACTGCATTCACCGGACATTGAAGGATTAGCGGTGTTAGCTGACCATAAACAATTAATTATTTAATAGACGAGTATGAGACGAAATTTAAAACTATTAGCTCACCTTTGGCTTTTCTCTTACCAAAGTCCATAAAAACGTTATTGGTAAGTGTGGAGCGCTCTGTTCTTTTTTGACAACGAGTACAGAAACCCTGTGCGAGCAAATTGTTTTCAAGACAACGGCTGGCCTTAGAGCTTAGACATTCTAACGTAAATGTGAAGTATACCAGATCAACGACGAACGCATGCGTTGACGACGATAGGTCACGCTATATATCCGCTAAAATATTGTTTCACATTTCATTTTAGTGCAGCAATTTTTTTCTGTAGCAAATTTCACAGTTCTCTCTCTCTCTCTCTCTCTCTCTCTCTCTCTCTCTCTCTCTCTCTCTCTCTCTCAGGAATGACGAGTCCTGTTCCAACAATGATACATTTGACGCCAAGTCCGTCAACAGAACCAGATGATTACTTTCATAATGTACGTTACGTACTCGATTCAATAGATAACAGTGTGGTCATAATATTGGCAGCAATATTCACTGTTGGTGTTGCACTGTCTGTGGTGGAGAACATCGTTGTCGTTTTCGTTTTAACACATGCTAAGAAGGGCAAAACGTCTTTTAACCCTTTGATCTTTAACCTTGCTGTGTCTGATTGGACTCTTAGTCTTGTGTGCCTGCCGTTTCTATTTACGAGCACTGTCATGGGAGAGTGGGTATTTGGTTTCGCCATGTGTAAACTGGTCTCCTACTTGCATACGGTAAGTGTACGTCTATTTTTTCAAAGCCTAGGTGTAGAAACGATTTTTAGCTCACGTGTGTAAACACGTGGGCTATTGTCATAGCGATGTCTGTCTGTCTGTCCGTGTGTGTGTGTGTGTGTGTTAATGTGTGTGTGTGTGTGTGTCTGTCTGTCTGTCTGTCTGTCTGTTTACACGATAACTCAAAAACGCCTGAACGGATTCAAGTCAGATTTGGTACACAGGTACCATATGCTACTTGCAAGAACTGATTAGATTTTGGTTAGTGTGGCTTGCATATTAATGAAGTTATGCAATATCGTTTTTTTCTGTATAATGGTTTCCCTATGGAGACGGTAATGACAGTGTAGACATATATCAAGAAGTACTGCACAAAATTTCATGAATTTTTCACAGATGACAATCTTAGAACATTATGATGATACTGTGAGTGTCATGTCAATTATCTTCTCATTTACATATTTAATGAACTTGTTATTAGTGAGATAACTCTGAAATTTCAGCACCAAACTTGATGATACTTGCAACAAATATTGATCTGATATATATCTTATTATACTTAGAAGCATTAGGCAGTGTCAAGTTAATAAATAGCTCATTTGCATATTTTATGAAGGCTTGTGATTAGTCATATAACTCCGATATAACTTTACAAATGTGATGAAATCTGCTGCAGATACTGATCCGACTGATATCAAACTGTAGTGTAAAGCATTTAGTAGTGTGAAATTAATTAAGGGTTGATTTGCATATCTAATAACCTTTGTAATTAGGTATATAACTCTGAAATTACGGCACCCAAGTCAGTGAAATTGGGTACAGATATTGTTTTGATAAATATCTAATTGTATTGAGAAGCATTTGGCAGTGTCAAGTTAACAAATAGGTCATTTGCATATTTTATGAAGTTTTGTAATTAGTGATATAACTCCAAAATAACCGCACCAAATGTGATGAAATCTGCTGCAGATACTGATCCGACAGATATCTAATTGTGTTGTAAAGCATTTAGTTGTGTAAAGTTAATTAAGGGTTCATTTGCATATTTAATGAACTTTGTAATTAGTGATATTACTCCAAAATTACAGCGTTAAATTTGATGAAACTTGTTACAGATGTTGATCTGATAAATATCCAATTGTACTGAGAAGCATTGAGCAGTGTAGGGTTAATAATTAGCTCATTTGCATATTTCATGAAGTCTTATAATTAGTCATATAACTCCGAAAGAACTGCATCAAATGTGATGAAAACTGCTGCACATACTGATACGACAGATATCTAATTGTGTTGTAAAGCATTTAGTAGTGTAAAGTTAATTAAGGTTTCATTTGCATATTTAATAAACTTTGTAATTAGGTATATAACTCTGAAATTTCGGCACCAAAATTTTGTGAAACGTTCTACAGATATTGATTTGATAAATATTTAATTGTGCTATGAATCATTGAACAGTGTCAAGTTAATTTAGGGTTTATTTGCATATTTAATGAACTTTGTAATTAGTGACATTACTTTAAAATTACAGCATTAAATTAAATAAAACGTGCTACAAATGTTGATCTGATGGATATCTAATTGTCCCATAAAGCATTGAGCAGTGTCAAGTTAATGAACAGCTCATTTGCATATTAAATAAAGTTTTGTAATTAGTGATTAAACTCTGAGAGTACTGTGCGAACTTGAAAAAAACCTGCTACATATAGTGATAACATATATCTCATTGTTCTGTGAAGCGCACTACTATTAATGAACCTGTTGTAAAACACGTGAGCATATTCAGTTCATATCTGGTCTTCTCCTCTTTCATGTAGTGTCATTTACTCTTGTATCGTCCTGTCACAGGAACTCAGATAATGAACAAAAAAGACATGAACAAAATACAAACTAATCAAATAATAAATGTTAATATAGCCTAAAGGTGATCATGCGAAGTACACTTTAATTTGTTACGAAGCTTTATTTCAATATATTTATGATTTATATATCCAGAAATATTGAGTTATTAATGACAGCAAAAACATAAATGTTGCTCGGATTTTTCTCCATGAATATTCATTGCCATGCCTTGCCTTGTCTTGCATTGCAAAGCTGAAAAAGACTTTTGCCTTTGTTTGAATTTCTACAATGTAACTGTGATGTTGTCTGATAAGTTTGAGAGAGAGACAAGAAAGTGTTTAGCAATTTCATGTTATTTCAAAGAAATTAATACGACCATCATTCATTGCGATGAAAGTACACGCGGTTTAGTCAATGGACGAATGAGTACATGTTTAAAATCTGATGAAACACAATTAACTATGCTAGATATTTCATAATATTTAATGCTAATGCTAATATTTAATTCTCCTTACAGGCATCCGAGATTGTCAGCATCTTCACATTGGTAGCCATATGCATAGAGCGATATCGAGCAATAATGTATCCTTTGCTAACACAGGCGAAGAAAAGGCACAGAATTATTGCTATCATCCTCATTTGGATTGCAGCCCTTGTCATCTGCTGCCCCTACCCTATCTTAAACCAACTGTATTATTACCCCCTTGTTGAGAACAGAACCGCTGCCTTGTGTAGCAATAGTTGGCCAATGGTTGGTGCGGTTGATGGTAGAAAAGTGTACATGTGGATCGTCTTTCTGCTGATGTACATCGGACCCCTTCTCATACTCGAAATTTGTTACTTGCGCGTTGTTGCCAGGCTGTGGTTGTACAAGTTACCTGGATGTGCTGACAATAGAATGGAAGTACGATCCAAGCAAAAGGTATGTTCTAAACACCGTGCCATGATTACTTTTTTCTCTTCAAGAATATCCTACCTTCTCAGTTAAACTGAAGCCGACACTTTCTAATCAGCAAGGAGACACATAGATTGTAGTTGTGCTTCTGCAACTGATCATAAAAACCAGTATTACAATAAAAGAAAAACTAAAAAAGCGAAGTACTATTCTTCTCAGTATGGGGATGTCCCTGTCCAGCATTGCTGACTTATTTACAGTGGTTTGCTTTGAAGCATTGGCATTAGACGAACGAGGCATATCGAGGTGTTGCCAACACAGTCGGGTGCAATTACAGCTAAGCGGTAGCATGAGTCGATCATAAAAAATCAACTCTGCAAAAGTTGAAACATTTTCTAGCAGACAGTCAGGCGTAGTCTAAACAACACCGTCACATATGTCCAAGTACTGTCCAAGTCTTATCACTTGCTTTCAGGTGTAGTTGTTTTGACTACATCTGACCTGATGCAGGGCAATGTTTCAACTTTGGCAGAGTTGATTTCTCTATGGTCGACTGGAATTACTGCTGAGCTGATAATTACACCTTACAGTGTTGGCAACACCTCATTATGTCTACTTCGCGTAATGCCAATGCTTCAAAGCAAACCACTGTCAATTTGGTCTTCTGGTACAATTGTATATCACAGTG
Organism: Ptychodera flava; assembly: GCF_041260155.1. Classification (NCBI taxonomy): domain Eukaryota; kingdom Metazoa; phylum Hemichordata; class Enteropneusta; family Ptychoderidae; genus Ptychodera; species Ptychodera flava. The sequence continues at coordinate 13,847,142 of NC_091943.1, read as the reverse complement.
TGCGAAAGCTAATTTAGGATTCCAAGTCATCGTCAGCAGTAGCTGACAGGTTCTGCCACATGTACTGACAGCCTCCCTGCGATTGAAAGAAGCTTCTGCATCACCAAAGGGTGTGCCTACAACATGATTTTCAAGCGCTTTGCTCCATCAGGGTAAAATTTTAAGTGACTATTTATGTCAACAAATAGTCTTGCCAATTATGAACATTTTGCCCATCCTGTGTCTTCTGTAAAACGCAAATAAAATTCAGGCTTTTAAAAAATATTGATTTTCGACACTTTTAAATAAAACTAGAATATGGCGGCATAAGTTTTAATCACTTTATTATCATATTTAATTTGCCTTGAGGACATGGTTATTTACCCTTCTAAACATGCACTCCTCTACTTTAAATGGATAGGAAAGCTAAAAAAGTCGCTCTGCCCTCTTAGAAATTTTGATTAATTCTTTTACACGAACTTTGACTTCGCCTTCATCACCAAATGGCAATATTTAAAATGCACACAAAGTAGATTTGGCAATCATTTGATAGCTAGCATGATTACAGAAGCCCTAACACCAGTTTAAATATGTAGCAAAAAATGTAGCAGACAGGGCTGAGTCTTCACTAGTTGCAGTAGTTAAGTAGTTACAACAACTCCGTATGGCCAATTCCGTGAGCGGCTTATCTATGCTAGTGATACCCACTGGGCTCATATCTTACCGTGACAAATATTACTGAACGTCATAAAGTTAAAAAGAGATCAACACTGCAGCTGAAAATTATACCCTTCATAGCACTAATGAAGACAAGTAAGCAGATGGCAAGCTTGCAAAACACTGTAAATGGTATTGTACTGACAGTGTCCAGTGCATCCGCAGCTCCTCGCCGGGGTCTAAGAGCTGACTGTGCAGTTGTTGAACTTGTCTTGACAATATTCAACCTCTACAATGACAGGATTCTTGCAAATAATATTACAACGCTCATTGGTTTACCCATGTACCAAGTTAAGAACGTAGAGGGAGTGTGCTCTAATGATTGAGTGTATTTATATCAGGGCAGACACTGCTGGGACATTAACATCGATGAGGGCAAGGGAGGCATATTTTTGGAGGGTTTGCCTATGGTTGTCTGCTTTGTCGCTGGTCTTATTACTACCAAACATATTAAATAGGGAGGAATATATATTTGCACACGAATATAGAAGATGACTATAGTGGTGCCCTAGATGAGCAAAGTGAAGAAATTACTTGGGAAGTTCAACCATAGCCTAACAGTTGATAGGGATAACTACTTTACCAAAGCTTGTAAAACAGTGAGGTTTTGGCCAGGAAGGCATTGGCATAGCACAATAGCCCTGAGAAATTTTCAGATCAGAGTGAAAGGCTGACAAAAGATACAGAAAGGCATTACCGAGCCTTTGAAAAAAATAACAAACTATACTAAGGCGTCTGATGAAAAGCAGCAAAGGCTTCATGATTGGAGAAAACAGAGGCTGTGTACCCTAGGGGCGACTGGGAGGAACTTAGTGTGACGACAACTTTCAGCCTTGTGTGGAAGCCAGTGAAATCGACTAATGGCGAAGCCAAAATTTGCAGTGTGTTATACTCATTCTCCTATTCAAAAGAAACACAAGCTCATTTGTATAATTGATGGACTTGCTATAGATAAGATTTATATTGATTGAATATTATAAATGCATTGATATATGGAGAACCGAATGTTGTGTGAGAAGAATCCATCAAGGCCTGTAAGAAATGGTATAAATGTTATTTTTTGCATCAAACTATGGTGTTGCAGGCTAAGCAGGGTAGACTGGAATGTAAGAGTCCTTATGGGAAATCAAGATCAATTGTGTGATTATAATTTTACACCAATCTTCTTCTTATTTTGTCAAAGAATGACAAAAGAGGAACTTTTTCAAATGAATGTAATTCATTTATGTTTTCAGAATGAGGGTGATGGACTATTGCAAGGATATTGAGTGCTTCAGTAAATTCACGATATGGGAAATAGGGTTATATTCCAGGCACATGGTTATCTGTATGTTGAAACATGAGTCTCTCTGGCTAAGAAGCAAATGTTGCTCAGTGTAATACAAGTGGCGTTACGAGAGTGGCCCTACAACTTTACTAGCATAAGTAGCGTAACTAGAGACTAACGAATGTTGTTCAGCCATGGAGGCATACTTTTTGAGTTTACTGACATCAAACTGAACAGAACAGGTTCGAACTGGTCAACTATTCCAGAGCAGGACATATCATTTTGATTCTACGAAGGAGCATGATATTTTTTTAATTAGGTTTCGCGGTAAACAGGAAAACTCTCCCATCGCGTTTTGGACTTCCGCTTAAGGCTGAATGTATTCGTCTGTCTGATTTATTTTTAAATCAGCTGTAATGTTTCCGTAGAGTTTTCTTTGCATTTTTTTTCAAATGATACTTCCTTCGTTGTTGATGATAACAGAATATACCTTTGTTAAACTGCTTTTCGGAATAATATTTATCTGCTCTAAAACGTTCCCAGTTACAATGAAAGAAAATTAAGTTAATCTAAAATTTATTTACATCATAAATCGCATTTTTGGTAGGCAAAGTACATTGTTAGTCTGTGTCTGTGGTCCCTATAATGCCCATTTTCTAGTCTACCTTTGTGAACACTACCTATCTGACTTATAGATTGATATACGGCGGGTGCAATGTGTGGGGCAGGATGCGCTTACTATTTTCGAAACACCTGACATCGCTTCTTGGTCTTCTGGCCAGAGGTCCATATATCTTTCTTTCATGAATATGACATTGTTTGTGTACTGTCTATTTACTGTCTGTTCTGTGCTGTTTTGTGTCTATGTTTACAACTATTGTCTTACGAATTCTGACTTACAGTCATTGGATTATGGATTGGTATGATTGCAATTATTTGAGAAAACCCCTATGGGCATGTGCGATGGATATGTTAGCTGTGTCGGTAACTAGTCTTTTACCTACCAACAGCTCACTTAAAATGCCCCTTGTTCATAAACGTGTCAATACAGAATTGCAGCTTCATGGAAAACCTTCTCTTCGATAGCAAAATAGCTTGTAATCGTAGTTTTGTTCAACATTTCAACACTGTCATCTTTGCTTGTGTTTGCTGCTTGGCCATTAAATTAGGGAGAAGGGAAAAACAGTCTTAAGCTCGTGTAATCCAGAACGTCTTAACGCTTTATTCAATATTTCGGTACTAGTTGTCATATCCCAAAGACAAATTTTTCTCCACATAGGTTCAAAATACTATTCAAAATCCTAGGAACGTAAATATGCACATTTTTCGTACCTATCTCTTCCTGTATGTAACTATACTTTAATCAAAAAACTAAAATTTACTACCTCATAAACTCAATTCAAATTAACAAAGTAATCATAAATGCGGTACAGTTTTATGGAAAATCTTGCACACACTGTTGTGCTAGATATGGCCAGCCGATATTGATGACACTACCACTAAGATGCTTACACTTCGATGTCAGTCTAATGGCTTTCCTTCTGCTTCTGTGGCACGAATGGTTTCAGTTCTAATTTTCAGTATGACCAATTGTGCGCACAACAGATAGAAAAGAATTTATACATCCCTCCTATTCTAATCGTTCTTATCGAAATCTAAAATCTCCGAAATCTTGAAGTGTCATGTCATGAACCGCCTTAATTTCTAGTGTATCAGACCATTGTCGGTACATCAGATGGTCACATGTTCCATTTTGCTCATGCTCTCAGCAAAATCAACATTCCATAGGTCTTTCAAACCATATAGTGCCATCTAACTAGTCACCCCTTCCCCTTCCAGCAATTACATGATTGCAGAAGGCCTCAATATTAACATCGTTATCAACATTTGCACGTATCTCTTCTAGCGGCACTGACACAAACTGGGTGGACAAGCAGATAATTTTGGTTTTTGTTCAGTGTTGTTACCATTTGTCCATGGTGGAAAACATTGACAGAAAACCAGAGAAAACGGTCCCGCTCCGAGAACAGCCCGAGACGGGGACAGTGTCTTTTGGCACGCGTATACGCCAGTCACCTAGGCGACTGTAATCCGCACCACTTATCACCATCGGGAAGGTACTCCTCCCCCTGTACCACTGGCGATCCCGCCCTCAAGGCACTACGTCATTCGACCAAGCATTGTTATTGTAATTTACTGCATAAAATTAACAGCGGGGTCAACCGGTCAAATCCTCTTGGCATTTCCTGGCATGATTGTTGGCACACCAGATGGTCAGATGTTCAACCTTTACCCATGCTCTCAGCTCTATCAACATTCCACAGGTCTTTCAAACCATCTAGTGCTATGTCTCGAACCTCCTTGTATCGGAACATTTATAATACATCAGATTGTAAGAATTTCCATCGTTGTTCTTTTTCTTACAACTATGAAAATCTCCAAGTTCTTGAAAACCATACAGATATACATGAAGGACTGGTGTAAACGTGCCGGCTGTCATAGTCCATAAAGTCAAGTGCAATTGTCCCTAGGCTCAAACAGATAAAGAAAGGGGGGTCATATTTGAATGCTTATAACACTAATAATAGTTTCCATTTGACCACATGCTCAATATGGCATTTGACTACTGTTAAGTGTGTAATCATTAAATATTCCTGCGTAGATTTAAACTGTTAAACGTATGACGTATCTATCGATTCAATTGCGGTGTTTTTAGTAAAAGGAAGTAGAAACTGTAAAATGCGTTTTGATCAGAAAAATTGAAATACAAAATTACTTGCCAGAATGTGCAGGACTATATATTGCCTCTTATATTTTTACCAACGAGACTTACATTCACATTATTTTTTCTATTTTAGGCAATAACCAGCATCCTGTTTGCTGTGATCATGTTCGCCATTTGTTGGCTTCCTATACACCTCTTCAGAATGGTGGTACTCACCCACAAAACAGAATTCTTAGCAACTCATCCGATGGAAGTTAACATAATAAGAGCGTGCGGATACATTTGGTTGATCATATCAGATGCAGTGTTCAATCCAATCATATATGCTTTCATCAGTAAGAGTTTCAGGGTAAATATTGCATGCATCATTGTATATTCCAGAATACATTGGTGATATAACTAAAATGATATCTATTTGAAAAATCTGAATACCATTTTAAAGTTTGTTAACAACCAGATGTAGTAATATCAAAGGGTCATGCACTTTGTAATTTTCCCTAGATATCAAAACGAGTTAAGCGAAATATAGAAAGTAACAGTTTAATGAGCTTCTTCGAATCAATTTTGAAATTTCATTTTAGGATAGAAAATGTGGACTAATTCATTGAAAATGTCGAAAGCAAAGCTGCTGTTTAATTTTATCACAAATAAGTGCACTTGCATTACTTTTCAGTGACTATGAGAGAATTTAGAAAAGCCCATGCTTACATCGTCCAAAGACCTCTATCTTAGGGAGAGAAATGACAACCCAACGCTTCCTTTCCATAGTCAATCATGACCTGCGATACGACCTTTGTACAGAAAATGTTTATATGAGTTTAAAGACGGGTGCAGCAAATTTTTGAAACTGCACCCACTCACATGTAAGCATGTAAAATATCACGTTTATCCTAAAATTGTGATGATCTTCTCCAGGAATTTCCTTCTGTGTTACCCTCCAGACAGATTTTTGTCCTGACTGAACTGCAAACTGTGATCATCTTTCACTACATAAGACATTTATCTAAAATACTTTACCTGACACTCATTAATGCCAGCATTTTGGTTCTCTTCTTTTCCCAGCGTGACTTCTATCGCACATGCTTATCTTGTCGACGATTACTAAAGCGACAGGACAGGGAACCAACCATGCACAGCCAAAGTCTTGAGGAACGTCGTCGTGTCACCGAGAGCCTATCCACCGACAAAACTAAATTACATCATTCTCAATTGGAAACCTTGGTTCCAGAGACGGAAGCAACGACCATGTAACAATCTATGTCACCTGAAAGACAAACAAAATTCATGATTCCATGATTGTAACTCGATCCGCTTTGAAATGTCGTGTTGATGACGTATATACAACTTAGTGCTGATGATTCATGTCCACAATTGTGTTTTGGTCGTTGAGAGAGTTTTTCTCTGATAACCTAGTTCGTAAATTAACTTGCAACAGGCAAATTTTCCGACTCTACAAGACTTATATGAGTTTTGAAAGTATTACTGTGTCATCGAACCTTGTTTTATGTGGTTAACGATCTTCAGTATATATAGTATGATAACGTTTAAAAGTCCCCTCAAACATGGTTACAAAACACACCAATTTACTGTGGGTGTCAATGTCAATTTTCGAGGGATAAAATTAAATATAACAATTTTGTCACGATCGATATGTGTCCTGACAGGACCACAAACTGTGTCAATGTCAATTTTTGAGGGATACAATTCAATATAGCAATTTTGTCACGAAAGTTTTGATTTCCATTACACAGACTTACTACGTCTGCTGGTTTTGCTCAATTTTGGCTATAATTACAATGCAAAATAAAATAAGATGTTTATTATATGTATGCCCAGCAGCCATTTCTTTCAAGAAAGTCCTCCAAACAATTGATTCACTGTCTAGAGTCACCGGTCACCACATGAAAAAATCTGAACACTTTATTCAATCTTAGCAAATGGACAATGATGTGGTAAATATGGATGTCAATTTATTCAATTATTAAATGTATATGTCTATCTAATAGTGATTTTGTTACGAGATTTTCATTATTAGTACCTTCAGTTACACATTTCTGAATTCATTTGTTATAATTAGGGCAAGGCAATTTGCCAGGGCACATCATATAGCGTGCTAATTTGTATGATAAATATGGTTACCGACGGGTAACTTTACTTCAAAGTTTCATACATTATTCATTTTTTTGAAACGTGTACGAGAATAGCGCATGACGAAACATGTATTTCGTCCTACGATGCCGTACTATCTGTCGGAGTATTCTAATTCCCTTGGGTTTCTTTCCCATTTTAGCAGAGCAATCACGCTTCTTATTTTGTTATGAAAATAGCTGAAAGTAAAGGAAATTTTGCGTAAAGATTGACTCCTTTCAATTTGAGGCACTTGCAAACATGGTGTTACTATGTGCTACTATGTATAAGAACGCACCAGTTTGTTTTGTATTACTGTTATGACTTAGAATTAGCGAGGTATGTGGCATTTTTTATTACATCATAAACTCAACCAGATGTGGACTGAATGTGCCCATGTGTTTACAACAGGTTCTAGTAGTGTGCTTCACAGAATAATCAGATATCTATTTTATCATTACATGTGGGTTTCACCACCTTCGGCACAGTACTCTCAGAGTTTAATCACCAATTACATGACATTATATAATATGCAAGATGATGGATAGACATACTTACGAACCGGGCATCTTCCATCTGTTTGAACTAAATTTTAGTGTATTTTATCCTTTTCTTTATTTTCTTGTCTCTAAGTGGCTGCTTGATGGCGCTGTGATGAGCAAATAAAATAAAATAAAATTTGATGGATAGACAATACCTCCGCTGTACGATGTACTCGAACATAAATCCCGGTATTCTGTGAATAACCTTATATTAACATCTTTCGATAAAACATGAGTCTAGAGAAGAGCAAATTAGGCGTTTGCAACCATACCATACTTCGTCAGACAATGATGTTCATTTGGGCAAAGCCTACATCACGTTGACGTTTGATAAGCCGGATGTACCGGACGATGTATGAGACCCTTCCCTGACCTTTCCTGACTAAACCAGGAGCTCGAAATAAAGGAGAAAATGTGGAGGAAATCTTGCTCATGACGCTAAAGAACCCATTCAATTTCTTATCAGGACTGTTACCTCTGTTTGAGCTCAGTTTTTACCACATTTAATCACAGCAACAGGATAACCTGTTAAGCCATAACCAATGATGGAGATACAACTTGATATCCATTTTATGTTGTACGTAGTATAGTTTACATTTTTAATCACTGTGATCGCAGTTTCTTCATTTCCGTATGTCTATCCATCATCTTGACACTCGGATTTTTCATGGGCAATCAAAGTTGAATGTCGAAAGTTGCATATTTAATGAACAAGTCTTAGAATTATCGATAAAAACAACTTTTAAGACAAGCAGTAAACGAATCAAATAATTGTTTGCCATATGGTATATGCAATATTTATTACCATCATCACAGTAGAAGAAGTGGGAAACTTAGAAGTTCGTTTGATATTAATGTAATTAAAATATCTCAAAAGATAGCGACAAGTTTCACACATTTACTTCTGCAAAAAGAAGTGTTTGTCTCGGGCGGATAATGAGCTCAATATATTTCTCATGAATTCGTGGATAATGTAGTTCTACTCAGTGAACATGATATCTATTTTGTTTTATTCAGTGTAATTTTGTTCATGTTTTATTAACTTATATTTATCAAAAGGTAACAATAAAACGAATCTAGGGTCTGCAGACAATTTAATGACTGAAGCAGGTGCAAAATAACGCATAAACAGTCAGTAGCTAGGATATGAAATATATACAACCAGTAAAAATAAAAAGGCACAGTGAAATGTACTGTACATATTTATATAACATTCAATGTCCGTATGTATTAGGTGCGTTTTCTGATGTTGGAAGAAATCGCGTTACTTTGATAATTTCCCAAGACCAGCACTCCTCGTCCTCCTTATTTTTGAAGGGAAGGAAGGAGTCATTTTATCCTGTTGTGGTCTATTATCTGTAAGTTCTTGTTCGAATTCACTGATTTGTAATTTAGGAGTCATATTCTTGCTGCTTTTTCAGTAGACAAAAAATTCTACAGATTTTCCTTTCATTCAATTGTATTATATGACTTGCATGGTTCTGAACACATTATTTTCAAACACTTGAGGAAATAGAAATAAATTCGACTTCGGGGCTAATTTATATCTGTTTTCAAAACATTTCATGAACGTCTTCCGATAAAAGCAAAGGATTCATTTGCAACCAGCTCCAACTGTGTTAGACAGTGGTGTTCATTAGGGCAGAGCCTACATTACGCAGACCTAACTAATCCATGTGAACCGGACAATACAAAATCCCTGCCCAATCTTTGCTGACTTAACTCGGAGCTCGAAATAAAGAGCCTATATTATATAGGAGAAGACGATGTCCAGAAAATATAGTTTATAATATAAAACGCCTATTTCGCTTGGTATCGGGACTGTTTTCAATGGGCAACCTAACGACCGGATATCTCCCATCATCTGTTTAAACTCACCATTTTATCACAGCATCAGAGAGACCTGTCAAGCCATAACCAATGATGAAGATAAAATTTGGTTTCCATTTCATCTTGTTTATAGTTTACATTTTTAATCGCAGAGATGAACAGTTTGCGTGAAACTTTATTTTCGTATATCTATCCATCATATTGTAAGTTTTGACACCAGGATTTTTCATGGGCAGTCAAACTTGAATGTCGAAAGTTACATATTTAATGAACAAGTCTTAGAATTAGCGAAAAACACAACTTTAAAATTCATGTCATCACAAAATCTCAAAAGACAGCGACAAGTTTTACACATTTGTTCTTGTTAAAATAACAGCTTGACCTATGTAGATTTAGCGCAAGTAATGAGGTCACCTCATTCGTTTACACTGTGGTTCTACTCAGTGACCGTGATACCTGGGTTCAACTCAGAATTAATTTCTATTTATGAAAAGGTAACAATTGGGCGAGACGAGGGTCAAAAGATGATTGGGTTAATGAAACAAGAGCGAAATCAACCGTACGAAGTCAGTCCCTAGGATATGGAACATATACAATGAGGGAAAATGTAACGTTACATTAATAATATAGGTAAAAATACAACGTTACATTAAACTGTATGTATGTATGTATGTATGTATGTATGTTTATATGTTTATGTATACATATATATATATATATATATATATATATATATATATATATATATATATATATATATATATATATATATATTTTTGCATGGAAATTCATCTGTGTTGGTAGCAAAATTACAGTCAATTGAACTTTTGATCTCAACACGCTAGATTTTAGTCACTGAAATTTTCGGTTGCAGCACTGCAACCTTCGATAGCAGAATAACCCGATCTCAATGTCGTGACCTTTCGGACACGTGACATCAAAATCGGATCATGGACTTTTGGTAATTTATACCTTCCACTGTCTCTATTAAGGGATGGCTGGTTGACTCGGATATATATCGCCTCCTTGACACCCCTTTCGAAGTATCGTGGATCCCTATCAAGAATTTCTACATTTTCCAAGTTCACAAAATGGTCTGGTGATTCAATGTTAATATGTTGGGAAACTTCCGATGTTGTAGAGCTGGGACGCCGGTGTTCAAGAAATCTGGTTTTAAAGATCTCTCCGTTTCACCGATGTAAAATTGTGTGCAGGGGCCCTTATCGGTCTGACCTTGACACGGAATCATGTAAACAGGACCAGTGATGTCTTTCTTGGCAGTTTTGTCCTTGGGTGCAACCAGTAACAGGCGTAGTGTTTGAGTAGGTTTGAAACAGACCAGTATGCCGTAGGAGTTGAAAGTCCGTTTCAGGGCCTCTGAAATACCCTTCACATACGGAAGAATAATCTGTCCTTTGCGAACGAAGTCTTTTCGTGCTTTTGAGGTGGTCGCTTTCGGTTTACTCTGTTTACTGACACGATTGAACGTCCATGATGGATACCCACATTTCGCGAGAGCCTGCGTAATGTGTTGCTTTTCTTCTACACAATCAGTAGCATCGATAATAACGGACTCTGCCCGATGGAAGAGGGTTTGTATCACTCCAAGTTTATGTTGTAACGGGTGATTAGACGTGAAATTCAAATACTGATCTGTATGAGTAGGTTTGCGGTAGATTTTAAGATTTATGGAGCCATCTTCTTGGACTACCGATAAGGTATCCAAGAAAGCGAGCGACCTGTTCTCTTCACCTTCAGTTGTGAATTTAATATCAGGGTCAAGAGTATTCAGATGGTCTGTGAATTCCTGAGCATGACACTTCTTGAGTTTTGTGTGCGTATCATCCACATACCTAAACCACCACAATGGGGATGAAGCGCAGTAGCAATAGCTATCTGTTCCAGATGTTCCATATACAAATTGCAAACAATAGGCGACACGGGTGAACCCATTGCTGCTCCATGAATTTGTAAGTAATATACTCCGTTGTATACAAAATATGTGCAACGTAAGCAGACATCCAATAGTTTGACGACTTGCGTTACTGACAGGTGAGTTCTTTTGTCAAGAGTAATGTCTTTCTCCAGTTTATGATGAATGATTCCTAGGGCTTTGTCTACTGGAACCGATGTAAATAGTGCAGTGACGTCATAGGATCGTAATTCTTCATCTTCCTCCACCCATCTATTTTGCATACATTTGGCAAAATGCTGAGAGTTGACAACATGATGATCTGTTTTTCCAACTAAGGGAGACAAAACGTCCGCTGCAAGTTTGGCACAATTGTATGTTATGGTACCACTACTGCTCACAACCAGTCTAAGTGGAGTACTTTGTTTACGTACCTTGGGCAAACCATAGAATTTTAGCAGGGTCTCAGTGGAGTGGTATAATTTCCTGCATCTTCTCTGTTAATTCCTCCTTCTTTTTCTACCTCTACTGACACAAGTTCTTTCTTGTATTTAGATGTAGGATCTTTGGTGCCTAGTTTTCTGTAAGTATTTGTGTCACTGAGTAACTGTTAACAATTCTGTTGGTATTCTTCAGTGTCTAACCCTGGGATATGGAACATATACAATGAGGAAAAATGTAACGTGACATTAATAAAATCTAGCGTGTTGAGATCAAAAGTTCAATTTACTGTAATATATATATATATATATATATATATATATATATATATATATATATATATATATATATATATATATATATATATATCTCGAAAGTTACATATTTAATGAACAAGTCTTAGAATTAGCGAAAACACAACTTTAAAATTCATGTCATTACAAAATCTCAAAAGACAGCAACACGTTTCACACATTTGTTCTTGTTAAAATAACAGCTTGATCTATGTAGATTTAGCACAAGTAATGACGTCACGTCATCCGCTAACACCGTGGTTCTACTCAGTGAACGTGATACCTATTTTATTGGGTTCAATTCAGAATTAATTTCTATTTATGAAAAGGTAACAATTGGGCGAGTCGAGGGTCAAAAGAGGACTGGGTTAATGAAACAAGAGCGAAATCAATCGTACGAAGTCAAACCCTGGGATATGGAACATATACAATGAGGAAAATGTAACGTGACATTAATAAATAGGTAAAAATACAACGTTACATTAAACTGTATGTATGTATGTATGTATGTATGTATGTATGTATGTATGTATGTATATATGTATATGTATATATATATATATATATATATATATATATATATATATATATATATATATATATATATATATATATATATATATATATATATATTATATATATATATATATACACAAAATGTATACAATGTGCCCTCCCGGTTATCACCATAATGGCTTTATGGCAACCTCTGAACTTGGGCACAGAGAGTACGGTTACACATTGTTGAGGATTGAAAATATGGACTCACCAGAGTGCTCTTACGGCAATACGTACCATGAGCGAAGCATATTGCCAACAGTGAACGCCCCTTATATTACGCAAGAGGCTGCCCAACAATCTCAGAGTGCTCTAACTACTATTAAAGCAGTGAGCGAAATACACAAAATGTATACAATGTGCCCTCCCGCTTATCACCATAATGGCTTTATGGCAACCTCTTGACTTGGGCACAGAGAGTACGGTTACACATTGTTGAGGATTGAAAATATGGACTCACCAGAGTGCTCTAACGGCAATACGTACCATGAGCGAAGCATAGTGCCAACAGTGAACGCCCCTTATATTACGCAACAGGCTGCCCAACAATCTCAGAGTACTCTCTCTCTCTCTCTCTCTCTCTCTCTCTCTCTCTCTCTCTCTCTCTCTCTCTCTCTCTATATATATATAATATATATATATATAATGTAAAACATTCTGTTAAAGAGGTTGTAAGATTGTATGCTGGATGTGATTATATTTGTATGAGCCTGTCCCCGTCTTACTGCTATTTGTGTCTCTTTACTTTATCACCACTGGAGGAAATGTCTATTGCGTTTTGTAGCCGTATTGTCCAAGACGTTTGGCTTATTACTAGTAAAGATATTTGGTTAGGATAAAATACATTTACGCCAAATCTGTTAAAGCCAAATGAACAGACACTTTCTTAAAACGGTAACTGGAATTACTACAATGCATTTGACTTTTATGATAGCTCTACTTAAGCCTTACAGTCGTCTATTTAACCCTACTATAGAGACGACAATGTAGGAAGGTTAGGTATGATTTAAATTAAATGGTAATCGTTAATAAAGGACTTCATGAGAAGCGAACCGGATCATATCTACCGAAATCTCCTTTGCGTATTTTGTATCCTGTTTTTTATCATATGTTTCTATTTGGGTAGAAAACGAGACAACTGTCTCTGTTATTCTGGTAACTGAGCTTAAATTGTTTCATATGACCTGGGGCAATCAATTATAGTACAATTACATATAGTTTCGTTTTACATATACACGGTTACTACATATTACTGAAATAGCACTATTTGCTGATATTTAAGTTTGTCGCTAAAGTGTCATTTGTGTGTTCTGTAATCATAGGACCCCTGTTTTTTTATCAATTTCTAAGTTCCTGTTCTAGTTCCGGTTATATGTACATTGTTGGTTCGAGCCCGATTGAAACCACCGTATATTCTTCATCTATCAAGTATTCAGAATTGAGAGCAATACCATGACATTTTACATTTGCATTGTTTTTGTTACACTGTCCACAGGTTCAGGTAAACACGACAGGCTTTTAATATGACCTACTCACTAAAGGTTCTACCATCAACTTTGTAAATTTCTCTCCGGTAAATTTAAGCTTTTTCTCGCTCTGAAGCATCTCAAAATTACATTCAGCTGTGAAGCATGTGATCTTTCGGAAACTTTGCCCTACCCTATATCCGTGAAAAGTTCCCATGAGGTTGTTTCTAGTCAAGCTTGACTGGAAAGTGATTTCAAGTTTACTCGGTTTTTAATGATGTGAGAATTCGGATAGTTTTCAATCGGATTCGAAACCACAACATACGTCATCAGTCGCCTAGCTGAGAGGCCACAGACAGAACCACTCGGCTAAATCTCCACTCCCAAAAAAGAGTGGTTCATTAGCCGGCTAAGTTGTTACATTTTTCTGACTGAGACCGCTCAACACGTTGTAGAGTTCGTGAAGCACTCACGCACGCATGCTCAAAATCAGTATGAACAGATTTTCAAAACAAAACGTTGATAATATCGTCACAAAACACGGCATTCGTTCATCCACTGATGTAACGCACTTACTTGTAATAGACTAGAGGACGACACTGAACTCAGATGGATTCACATTGTCGACAAACAAAGGAAATATTGCCGTTTGTTGCACCAAACCATCAGACTTTTGCGTATAAGGGAGCATTCGTTTTTTACAGGGAAGGGGGGTCGGTGGAAATCAGGGGGGTTGACTTTTACAAAACCGCTTTTTAGGGGGGGGGTCAAATTTTGCAATCAATGATTGAAGGGGGGTCAAATTTACACAGGTTTGTATTGAGTTATGGAAAAAAAAATTGACTTTGGAATTTCACCGAAATGTTGCTTGTGTAACCGATGTTTCAAGACGGCAGAATAATAACCGACCGAAGCTCAGCCAAATTTATTTCTCTAGCAGGGCCAACAAGTCCGAGACTGGCGTTAACCTCTCTAGAGCAGCAACAGAGCATGTAGCCCTGAGTACAGGTCTGTGTGTTCCTGGCGTTATACGGCCTCCACCACAGCCATGCAACGGTCTGTGGAGATAACTGGGTCTCTGCAGCAAGATTCAAAATGGGGATCTCCATGGATAAACAACTTGTTGAGTTCGTTATGTTTCAGAAAATGAGCGGTTTTGGACGTTAGGAGAAGTTAATCGCATCTTTTTTGGGATTGGTTAGGAGGTATAGGTAGGTAGGGAAAGGATTTTTCCCCAATAGAGCAGAATTTCGGCCAAAAAGACCGTTTCTTCATTGCGGTCCAGATCCAGGCCGCAGAGACCTCAGTTCTCTCATAAACCGATGCAGGGCTGTGGTAGAGGCCATATAGGCCTAATGCTTGGAACACACGTGCACAGACCAGTACGCAGGGCTGCAGAACATGGGCATGAAATGAGGAACTAACACACAGTCATATAATGTAACAAACAACTTCTGTATATTACTATATTGTGTCAAATATCGGGGTCTACATATAAAATAGTAAAACCGTACTTCAAAACTATAAATATTACTCCATGGTAACAATAACCGTACTGATCGACCTCCCGACGGCAGGAGTCGAACACACTTTCAGAACAAAAACTCTTCTAATTGCTTAACAATTCTATGGAAAACTTAACATTACCGCAGAGCTGCAGAGGTACCTCAGACTTGACTACGCGGCTCGGAAACACAAATAGTTCACACGCGACTTTAACAAATGTTCGATGATGAGCACAATTGTAAGTCCGACTTTCATGTCCGCACATGAAAGTCGGCGACAACACACGCAATTCACTGCTAAGCAGCGTCCAGTTCAGCCACCACGGGCGCAGCCATCTTAGATCTTTGTTTACTTCCGGTCGGCTCCGGGGACATGCCGAACTAATCTGAAGTCTTCCTCTGCTAACTCCGCGCATCGACAAAAGTTCAGTGGAACAATCATAAATAATGTTCTCATGACAATCTCAGACATCTGACTGAACTCATAAACGGAATAAAGTTCGCAGTTAACACACAATTTGCTGCAGAAAGATCAGCTTTCAACTTGTGGTGATACCATCTCAGCGTGCAGTGCGCATATTGCATATTTATCATATACCTAGATTCACGTACCCATGTAAACCTATGGGAAAAGGCGCTCTTACAAGTGTGTAATAAGTTGCCGTATCACACCCAGGCACACTTTGCCCAAATAAGGTAGTGTGCGCGCTTTTTCGAATTTTTTCGTTGTCGTTGCTACGCGCGTTGCTATCCACGTACTTTCCATTCAAAAGCATGTCAGCGCGAGATTCGAACCCGTTTCTATGCGCTTCGCTCGTAGTTTTGAAGCAAATTGTAGACATTTTGAATCTTATTCCGATCAAAATTGGTTTAAAAACAAGTGCTTGATAGTCTCCTCTCAATGTTTTGCTGAGAAAGTGTATTTTAACGAGCAGGATCAACTACTCATCTGTGCTCATTCTGTAGTGACATTGGCGTTCGCATAGAACAAGCTCGTAACGCGTTCCACAACACTGAGAAAAAATGACAACATCGTACATATTAATCCGCAAAGTTGCGTTGCTCATGTTTTTTTTAATTTACGACCATAACTTTAACAAAATTTTATTGATAAATACTGAAACATATCACAACCGTTCAATAAGGTATATGATAAAACCTTTACGGCCCTGATACGGGTTTTGAGGACCTCGGTCGTACGGCGTACAGGCCCTCGCATGCTCGGGCCCTTCCGCCGTACAACTCGGTCAGCAAAACCCGTATCAGGGCCGTAAAGATTAATACGGCACGGCTTTCAAAGTTTCACTTGTGTGAGCAATGTTCGTTCGATCGACTAAAGTAGAGGATGGCGTAGGGTTTAAATAAACAGTCCGATCCGCATAAAGTTCGATCTCTGCCACTCACCGGTTTCTTTACATATCTGCTGACTTGAGTAAAACTCAAAATAGAGAAATATCTGACTTAAAAAGCACACGCTGACACTCAAACCTTCCAGTGCAGCATGCAATGGAAAACACTCTCTGGAAAGTTCCCGTCTTGGACTCCCATAATAGACAGTGATAACACACAAGAACTCCCGGGCAAAAAAGAAAATACACCGGTCCTCCATACATAATCTATGAGAAGCTCTGCATTATTTCCTTTAAATACAAAACTAGCTAAATCTGTGTATTTATAGACTCTTGATTATTGATATTAATGTACTTGATAAGACTAGGGTAGTTACCAGTGCATGTGTGAGCAAGAAATTTGATTTTTGAATCTCACCAAATTGTTAATTCACTATCTTGTCAGAGGAAACTACGAATATGTTTTCCGATACAAAAGTAGTTAAATCTGTGTATTTATGTACGCTTAATTATTGAAGTTCATGTGTGTGCAAAAAATTTGATTTTGGAATTTCACCAAAAATGTTGATTCTCTAGTATATGAGGAAACTTTTTCAGCCCGGGGCAACAGGGTGCGAAGGGTTAATGAATCAAATCTAATGAATTTCTTTTTCATGGGGGGGGGTCACATTTTACAATTGATGAATTGAGGGGGGGTTAAATTTTAGAAATTTGATTTGGAGGGGGGTCGCTTTTTACATTTCATTTGTCGCTGAAATTCCACCGACCCCCCCCCCCCTCTCCCCGTAAACAAATGAATGCTCCCTAACCACTTGTGATGTTTTCTGGGAGATCACTTTCGGTGCTATTTGATAACATGTCTTTTACAATCCACAGCCGGCGAAAATGCTGTTACATTCGTTCGCCTGCTTCTAATTGACCATTTTATGAAATGTTCATCAATGAATCTGTATAATAATTTTTCCAATTTTATAGGATCACAAAGGATGTTTGTAATAATAAGTACAAATGTATACAGAGGTTTTTGAACAGTCGTCAACGAATTCGGAAGAATTAATATGAGCAATATTTTTAAAATAGTGTCAATGCTTGCAGTTGAAACTAATAACAGAGTTACAGCTGAAACGACACTATGATGCTGTAATCGCTATTTGCCTGTCACAACTAGTCTTACAAAATAATTTTTCTCTTGATACAAAATCAGAGAACTGTTCTTGGTGACAAGGGAACAAAAAGAAATTATGTTTAACAAATATCTTATGGCCGGCCGATGTGTGCATACTATTCCTCTCGAAGTTATTCTGTCGTCTTCTGCGTGTGTAAAGAAAATTACAGAGGTTGTACAAGGTCAGTGAGAACCAACAGGTGCCAACTGGCAACACGCACGCTTTGTTTCAAAGTATCTGCTTGCAGAATAACCCAATTAATTAATTAATTGTTTATAACTGTATCGGAAGTCACTAGTCTAGGTCACTATGTTTACTACATTGTTCGTAACAAGCCGTCGTTTTCTTGACGCAACAAATTGGCCGGAGCAGTTTCATGTGATCCGTGCTTACTTTTATGGGTGTGAGAAAGATCCTGTATCGGGTTTGTATTCCACAACAGTTACTGCAAGCGTTGTTGTGAGGTTTTGTCTCATATCAAACCAGTCCACGTTTCAGTTTAACAGTATTTTCGAGTCCCCCAATGTTATCTTATTATTTTCAGGTCATCCTTCAATCCTTTCCCACCATCAGTTGTTTATTAACAGAGATGTGGAGAATTTTTACTGCTGATATATAAGACTGCAACAGAAACGTACGTGGTCAGAAACGTACGTGGTCAGAGTTCACCAACGAAGCCAATTTACTAAATTATTGCTATATAAATATATGCGCATGGCGGAATAAATCTAGAATCCTTAAAATTCAAGTGTTTTTGCTCTTTGATTTATAATACCATAGCCATTATTCAATGCCACGGTGTGAAGAGACCAGACAAGGTCGAGTTCGCGCGCAGCACAAATGATACCGATATTTGATAGCACCCTCTTATTAAATATTAAAATCCACGAATAAAATTAGCGCAAGTCCTTCTACTAAGCATTGAACTGATCATTCCACTCGATGAACACCAAGAGAGACAACATATAATTTCACGTAGTCCACGTTCTGTGCAAAATAAACCGACTTTACTGTTTCAACGCGGAGCACTCGAAGTCTTGAAGGTAAGATAACAACTGATCTAGTGCACCTTGATATTTTATGTGTTTTAGACCAAACACTCGTTAAGGCAATACGTACTATGGGTTGTATTTTTAGCGTCGAAGAAAGTTATCAAGTTGTTAGAATTGTATTTTATCTTTTAACGAAATGTGTAGTACATCTTATTAGCACTATTGTCGACATGTTCATTGGGATGGATTTGCAAAGTAACGCAGCGTCGAGAGGGGACGTCTTCTCGAATAGTTCACTCAATTAATTATCGGCGTTGGTTACTGATTCTCTTTCAGTCACCATACAACTGATTGATCACAGTAAGCGTCGGTTCTCATGGAGACTCAGGGAGCGTTGAGTTACTAAAGCGCGGGGTGGACCGGCACAGTTTTCTTGCGCCCAATCAAAACAATATGACCCTCTACCCGAACAGACGAAAACGTTTGATGACATCCAACTTAGAAATCGATGATAAAAACCTGATGACCCCCGCTCGCCATTTCTAGAGGAAGCGTTGATTTGATGTTTCGTTATAATTTTTGTGCCTTTCGTAAAATGTAACCGTCAAGTAACTTTAACTTTTGACGATGTTTCCGATATTTTTGTTCCATGTGTCAACTGCAGTCTTCGTCTATTTCCTACAGCATTGTGAAAAAAACAGTATTTAGTTCATCAATGCAGCTTGTCAGTATGTCATATGCATTGTTATTGTGGAAAATTAGATTCAAGCGTGCAATTGAATTTGATCATCAACACATATAAAGGCCATACATATAAAGTCAGTGTCAACGGGGTAAGCCTTATACAAGCGCCACATGCCGCTATTCACGATTCATGTTCTGCAGTTGAAGCTAGAAACAGATGCATTTTCGATCCAATTTGCTTTATCGACCTACATCTAGACACTGATAAATCACCATTGGGGCTTCAACGGCGCCTTCTATACACATAAAGTGGCGAACTGCGATATGTACTAGTATGTCCTACATATAGAGGCACAGGTTATTGCACTAAGGGACCGGATCTAAATTACAGGAAGGGAGGTCGGAGTTTGTAAAATGACGTAAAATAGTGTCCCTTCAAAAGCGTTTGCAAGGAAAAACAGTGACCCTCCAAATTTTTCATGCGCAACAAACAGTGACCCTCAGTGTCAATGTGTCACAGTCCCAGTCTATGTCAATAATATTTAGACCCTTTCTCCTGCGGCCATCTCGGATTTGAACACGATCATTTTACTTGCATATAAACTGATCAATCAAAAATGTGTTCTCTGACTTTGAAGACCATATGGCCAGGTTGCTACATTGCACACGTCAAGGTCTTAAGCCATGTCAATTTTGAGAAAATGATTTTCAAAGTATTATTTTTCAGAATTTTCTATGACCTTTTACCTGACCTACAGCTCTGCAGCTAAGGTATGGCTATATCTTATCCTCTATAAGAGTTCATTGAGTTCAGGTATCTATTTAACGATGGTTTGTATATGGGACCAAAATACACACCTAAATTTCGGGGTTGCTGTTAACTTTGCCCCTCATATCATCCTGTAACTCATTAAATACGCGCATATCTAATCATGGGTTCTCAAATAAAGTTTCAGGTCTGATTTTCGATGGATAGTTGTTGTTATGGAATGAAAAATTTGCTGCAAAAATATCACGAGACCAAGATGACTTTTGATCTCGATTCACAAATATGCATATATAAATCAGTAACTACGAATGCTTCATCATTCATAAGATGAATGAATGATTTTGTGGGATGAAACCCCTTTTCGCACCTTTTCGCACTCTATCGTTATACCTCATTGGCTATGAGGATGTCCAATTCTAGGCTTGCCACCTGCACACAGATATCTCGAAACCCAGCCATTGCTTCTATGAGGCTATATTCTTGAAATTATACAGGAAAGAGCATGGACCGTGCTAAATCAAGACATTATCCCCCTGAGCATATTAAACTATATTAGGCACGTGTACTTCTCCTACAGAAACGCCGGCCCTCCTTCCCTGGATTTCTGTCCAGTTCCTTATGTAGAATTCGTAAACACCCATATCGCAGGTCATCACTTCATGCGCAGAGAAGGGGTCATGTTATGCTATTTTTTCTAAGTAAACTGTCAGATTTATCTTTTTTTGCGTTCTGATTTTTTTTGCAAACTAGTCTAAAGAAGTTTTGTCCCTAAATTTTTACTTAGGAAATTTTTTCCTGTAAGTGACCACCCCTCCCGTGATCTAATTGTCCATCCCTAATTGGCACTGTTTTCTATATAACATGGTGTTTACGTCAACAAGTCTGTTGTATTGTCTGAAGACTGATAAGAAATCCAGCAAACGCAGCAGGCAGCTCTTCACTAAGTAAACTGATATGCTAATATTGGAAAGCTTTCATAAAGAAAGAATACAATATTGTGGAGTCATGTAAAACACGATATGTTTTAGTGATTTTGTTTCCTGTCTCACCTTCGGTATTTGAATTACAACTACAACAAATTGTGTTTTACTCCCCAATGAACTGGTAAGTAGGCACAATGGTTTGTTCTTGTAAAGGAATAAGTTTACTCAGTGGAGAAGCTGCCTGCTGAGTTTGGTGGATTCCTTATAAAACAGACTCTTGTTCAGGTAAACGCCAGGTCATAGAGCAAGCTTTTCAGCCAAGTTGCTGGGTAATTACCTAATTTCGTGTGTTGTCCATCCCTAATTGGCACTGTTTTCTATGCCTTGGAAGGCATCGTAATATTCGATACACCAACAAAAGCCAATATCTAGTCCAAGAGCTGGATCCATGAGCACAGAAATTTTGAACAGTTGTACTATAATACAGCTTCAAACTTGCTTTAATATGGCTTGACCATCATGCGCTCTTTTTTTCCTTATGTTTGCTTCGCTTCGATAAAGTTTCAGTGAAATGTATGATAGTGTGTGTACTAGCATGAGTGCTTCACGAAGTCTACGGCGAGTGGAGACGACGCAGTCAGAATTGTAACATCCTTAGCCCAGTTATTGAACCAATCTTTTTGAGACTGTGGATTTAAAAGAGCGGTTTGTCTGTGGCCTCTGCCTCTAGGTGATTGAGTACCGTGCGTTGTTGGTTCGAGCCCGATTGAAAACCATCGTATTCCTTATGTTTCTATGAAAGAATTAACATAAAACATGCCTTAGCGATATACTATAGTGCGTTTTGTGAAATATGTAAATGCACTTAGGAATACCTCTTGAATTAAGGTCTGGCATTTGATGGATATTCGAACAAAACACGTTTAACAAAAGCTACTGGCTATATGGTGATGATTTCGTGATGTATTGATCATACAGATGCGTAACGGACACAGCTACTTTATTTATATAGGTTCACGAGAAGTCTTCTTTATCGTCAATTGCAATATTTCCTTGGGGGAATACCTGATGAATGGTCAGAATGTCACGATAACAGATGTGCCATTAAGTGTCAAGGCTGACCCAAAGCTGTCACCTCGATGAATAATTAAGTGTAATTTTTTTGAGGGCTAATTTAATTAGATTTCCTTCGTGACAGTCTCGATGTGTGAGCTTTAAAATTGGATTGTAATTTGAATTGGCAGTTGAATGCATCAGATCATTACCTGAAAAAGGTGCGGAAAGGGCTGGCCGCTTGATATCACGACAGAACGCACCACGTTGTGTTTCCTTTATATGCTGATAAACAAAGTGACGGTTCAACTGGTCTCCAAGATTCAAATAATATCAATATCACTTGAAAATTGGAGACCGAGTGAATAGTCATTACACGGTCTTGCTATGGTTTTGGGCGTGTTCCGCTCTCCCTTTAGGACTTCAATAGCTGTAGTTGGATATTCTATCTGTGAAACAGTGCTTTATTACAATTATCTAGACAAATAGCGCAGTATTTTCGAAACATGTTATGCTGACAAAATATTTCACAGAAGGCTTTGCCGTCTGGTATCAAAACGATAATGGCAATGGGTGACTTTCCTTTAAGTTTTGCAACGCTTGAAATAAATGTTCTCGAAGGCTTTGTAGTCGTATCAACATTGCATCAAACAGACCTTTGACGGTGAATCGTCACTATTGCGTACACTGTCGATTTGAAATGGCATTGTGTGATATGTTAAGAAAGGAAAAGAAGTTGACATAAAGTGCCATAAGTGTCATGAAGTCCGAAGCCCTTAATTCTGCATTCCAATATTCAAGATAGCAAACACGAACATCTGACTAAATGAATTTTAAACATGAGAGAAAAAATCAAAGCGAGAATGAATGGTACATTTTGTTTTTATTTTTGGTCCTAAAATATACTGTATCCACCGTACAGTGAAGGAATAAGGGTACACGCGCTGACTGACCGTGAACATTTATTTAATAGGCGAGTGTGAGACGAAATTAAAAAATTTACTGAGCTCGCCTTTCCGTTTCCTCTTACAAAAGTCCATAAACAAACGTTATTGGTAAATATGGAGTCCTGTGCCTTTTGTAACAACAACAAGTAAATAAAACCCCATTTTTGCGAGCAAATCGCTTTCAAGACACGGCTTGCCGCAAAGAACGGACATTCTGACTCAAATGTGAACTATACCAGTCAAACAACGGACGCACTAGCTTTAGAGAATAGGTCATACTCGTGTACATCCGCCTGAGACACCTCTTCATTTGTACAAGTAGTAAATAAGATACCTATATTGTCAGATCGACCAGTCCTCTTAAAATCGTTTAAATTGAACAAAATAATTAACTCTATTTCATAGAACACATAGTTACGCATTACGTCAAACAGTGAAAGCGCTCTGTTTCATTACCATATATGGCAATGAATTGTGGCGTTCACCCCTCGTTTTGTGCGGTGAAAACACAGTAAAGTTACCACTGAAAAACACACGATTTAAATGACCCGAAGTAATTTTAAATGTATTATATGCCGTTTGTGAAAGATTGAACACAAATAAAAATGACCATGTCCCATATATCGGGTATTGATGGTAAGTGACATGGCCCTGTTTCATAAATCATCAATGACGAAACTCAAAATTACTCAGTTCAGTGGTACTTTCTATAATTTTGTCAAAATAACGCAGGATAGTGGTCTATAAATCAGTGTAGCAGTATTTTTTGCACAATTTGTTTCAAGTGAAATACATTGCATATGCAATGGTGCGCTTTAATAAGACGTACTTACCAATCATTTGGTGTATTTTTTTCGAGGGCTGTAGATCAAATATTAGACACGGTATTACAAGTAATTTCATAATTCTTTCTGATAAATTACTGTACAGTAGAATTAGATCCATGAGGTAACATATTATTAGCAATCGTAGTATGACGTTGTCAAATATATGTTTCATCGATACAGTAAATACTATTTCGAAGTTATGTTTTATATTTTGGAAGAGAAATTACAGTAGCATAATTATTGCGGAAAAGAACATTTTCCCTACTTTAGCGTTTTCCTTACATGAAACGAAAGAGAGTATATCTCGGATCATTTTAATGGTAGGTGAATTCTGGAGAGCATCGGGTTTAGTGTCGCTTCGTTTCATCATGATCGCTTTTCACCGATATCACGTATCACGCATTGGTTGACAACCATTGTAAATCTGTCAGACATTGTGATTTATAGACTTATATAATATCGCGTCGTGCCATTAACATTTTGTAATATCTGAGATAAAATATGCAAATGTTGTTGAGATGCAAATATAGAAATATCTTATATCCCTCTTGTAAAGATTTTCATCATAATTTGTCATGGCAGAAAAATAGGAAATCCAATGCTAGTAGAATTTTGGGAAAGCTCTTTTGGAGTGTTTTATCGTAGTGTTGTATATGGCTTTTTAAGCTGAAGGTAGTGATATAAGGGAAATTGCACAGTTTGCTTAGTTATATAATAAGTTATGGTTATAATTTAAGGAAATGGAAAAGAGCAGATCATTTTGAGTGTGAAGCTAAATGTGGTTTGCAAAACAAACTTCCAATTATGTTGGAAACATCTAGCTTGTGGTTATATGGTAGAATTTGATGGGTTCAATGAGATTAAAATAATTATAAATATGGCAACACTTTCAGTTCAAAATTCAAGATGTTGATTGGAAAGTGTATCAAACGTGTTGTCGAGAATGAATTAATATGTATAAAAATTATAAAGAAATGTGAATACGCAGGAAACATGACACAATATTTATAGCGGGATACGTTTGTGAATGTGGTATTTTCTGCAAACGTCATTGATTCGTTTCCTTTTTGTTATCCTTTTTTCTTTATCAAAAATTAATTTGTGAAATTTAGGCAATTTTCAAAAAAAGTAGAATAGAACAATTTGCTTTGAAGTGATGAAGTGCAGAATTATGAAAGACTACATGACAATTTGAGGAAAATAGTCTTTTAGCTCTTTAAGGTAGTTCGCGCCTCGAAAGTGGAAGACTTAAACTTTTGCTCAAACTTTCATTTAGGAATCTTTCAACCATTCTCCTTCAAAATCAAGAATAAATATTGGCGGTCACCGTGCAAATTTTGGCACTAGGGAAACAAATAACTCAAGATTTTCCGATATTCAAAATTCAAAAAGGCCGCCATCACTACTTTAACTGTATTGAGAAAAATAAAATTTTCGAATTTCGAAAAACTAAACTGGTGAAAGGTTTTCTTACACCGAGAGCTTTAAAATGAACCCCCACAAGCATTATATCAGAAAAGAAATGTAAAAGTTTGAGTCCCAATTTGTGTCCCCGAGGCGCGTTCTACCTTATATCGAAGGAGAGACTAATTGACCAGGATTTGAATGTCTTACTTCAAATTGAGTAATTATTATTCTGAGTGATGTTTGATACTCGAACTCATGAAGAAAAGATAAGTTGATCAAGGTTAATTGTATTCGTAGGTGGTTTTAACTGATTAGCTGCACAAAACGACATTTTTAAGGATAGCGTGAAGACCGAGTGAATAGCCATTACACGGTCTTGCTATGGTTTGGGCGTGTTCCCGCTCTCCCTTTAGGACTTCAATAGCTGTAGTTGGATATTCTATCTGTGAAACAGTGCTTTATTGCAATTATCTAGACAAATAGCGCGGTGTTTCGAAACATGTTATGCTGACAAAATATTTCACAGAAAGCTTTGCCGTCTGGTATCAAAACGATAATGGCAATGGGTGACTTTCCTTTAAGTTTTGCAACGCTTGAAATAAATGTTCTCGAAGGCTTTGTAGTCGTATCAACATGCATCAAACAGACCTTTGACGGTGAATCGTCACTATTACGTGCACTGTCGATTTGAAATGGCATTGTGTGATATGTTAAGAAAGGAAAAGAAGTTGACATAAAGTGCCATAAGTGTCATGAAGTCCGAAGCCCTTAATTCTGCATTCCAATATTCAAGATAGCAAACACGAACATCTGACTAAATGAATTTTAAACATGAGAGAAAAAATCAAACCGAGAATGAATGGTACATTTTGTTTTTATTTATGGTCATAAAATATACTGTATCCACCGTACAGTGAATGAATAAGGGTGGACGCGCTGACCGTGAACATTTATTTAATAGGCGAGTGTGTGAGACGGAATTAAAACATTTACTGAGCTCGCCTTTCCGTTTCCTCTTACAAAAGTCCATAAAGAAACGTTATTGGTAAATATGGAGTCCTGTGCCTTTGTAACAACAACAAGTAAATAAAACCCCATTTTTGCGAGCAAATTGCTTTCAAGACACGGCTTTCCGCAAAGAACGGACATTCTGACTCAAATGTGAACTATACCAGACAAACAACGGACGCACTAGCTTTAGAGAATAGGTCACACTCGTGTACATCCGCCTGAGACACCTCTTCATTTGTACAAGTAGTAAATAAGGTACCTATATTGTCAGATCGACCAATCCTCTTAAAATCGTTTAAATTGAACAAAATAATTAACTCTATTACATAGAATACATAGTTACGCATTACGTCAAACAGGTGAAAGCGCTCTGTTTCAGTACCACATATGGCAATGAATTGTGGCGTCCTACCTCGTTTTGTGCGGTGAAAACACAGTAAAGTTAACACTGAAAAACACACGATTTAAATGACCCGAAGTAGTTTTAAATGTATTATATGCCGTTTGTGAAAGATTGAACGCAATAAAAATGACCATGTCCCATATATCGGGTATTGATGGTAAGTGACATGGCCCTGTTTCATAAATCATCAATGACGAAACTCAAAATTACTCAGTTCAGTGGTACTTTCTATAATTTTGTCAAAATAACGCAGGAGGATAGTGGTCTATTAATCAGTGTAGCAATTTTTTTTGCACATTGCTTCACGTGAAACATATTGCATATGCAATGGTGCGCTTTAATAAGACGATTTAACCAATCATTTGGTGTATTTTTTCGGGGGCTGTAGATGAAATATTAGACACGGTATTGCAAGTAATTTCTTGATTCTTTCTGATAATCACTGAACAGTAGAATTAGATCCATGAGGTAACATATTATTAGCAATCGTAGTATGACGTTGTCAAATATATGTTTCATCGATACAGTAAATACTATTTCGAAGTTATGTTTTATATTTTGGAAGAGAAATTACAGTAGCATAATTATTGCGGAAAAGAACATTTTCCCTACTTTAACGTTTTCCTTACATGTAACTGAAGAGGGTATATAAGATTATTTTAATGGTAGGTGAATTCTGGAGAGCATCGGTTTTAGTGTCGCTTCGTTTCATCACGATCGCTTTTTACCGATATCACGTATCACGCGTTGGTGGACAACCATTGTAAATCTGTCAGATATTGTGATTTATAGACATATATAATATCGCGTCGTGCCATTAACATTTTGTAATATCTGAGATAAAATATGCAAATGTTGTTGAGATGCAAATATAGAAATATCTTATATCCTCTTGTAAAGATTTTCATCATAATTTGTCATGGCAGAAAAATAGGAAATCCAATGCTAGTAGAATTTGGGAAAGCTCTTTTGGAGTGTTTTATCGTAGTGTTGTATATGGCTTTTAAGCTGAAGGTAGTGATTATAAGGGAAATTGCACAGTTTGCTTAGTTACATAATAAGTTATGATTATAATTTAAGGAAATGGAAAAGAGCAGATCATTTTGAGTGTGAAGCCAAATGTGGTTTGCAAAACAAACTTCCAATTATGTTGGAAACATATAGCTTGTGGTTATGGTAGAATTTGATGGGTTCAATGAGATTAAAATAATTATAAATATGGCAACACTTTCAGTTCAAAATTCAAGATGTTGATTGGAAAGTGTATCAAACGTGTTGTCGAGAATGAATTGATGTGTATGCAAATTAATAAGAAATGCGAATACGCAGGAAACATGACACAACATAGTGGGATACGTTTGTGAATGTGGTATTTTCTGCAAACGTCAATGATTCGTTTCCTTAATTCTATTCGTAGGTGGTTTTAAACTGATTAGCTGCACAAAACGACATTTTTAAGGATAAAAGGCAGAACAGGAGAAGGGAAATGATGCCATGTATTTTAAACGGGAAGTTACAGGACCGTGGGCGCACAATAGGAGGATTGCTGCTGGTGCAGCTATTTGAATACACTGGGAGGAGTTTTGAATCCGTTTGGCCGTATGATAAATTTGAATAATCACGATGGGCACTTTCGTGACATATGCCAAAAAGGCGTCAAATGGTGGTACAGGGAACACATTTGAAACATTTTCGTTCTTCGACAAAAGAGGAACATTTTCAGTTTATGTTAGACTCAAGTTTAGTTGCTACACATTCAAAGACATCATATGCAAGATTAAATGACAATGAACGCCTGAAACATGCATTTCAGGACCAAATACGGCAAGTCCGATTAGAAACGTGGAATTTTAAATTTGCATAGATTTACGATAATCCGACTTTTATAGGGGAAGTTCCTCTTTAACTCACAAAGTTTTTATTTCTCAAAATCAGTGAGATGGTGTAATTATCATTATTGTTCTTTGACTCACTATTGATGATAATAGTATCCAATTAAAAAATAAAGCGGAAAGTAAATAGCAACTTTCTATTATCAAAGAGGGTTCAATTCCTTTTTGTGAAAGATGAACTATAGAAAATATCTACGTGTAAACTACAGAATCAAATCTTATTATCTCCAGTTTGCAACCGCCCAAAGTATGTGTCCCATGATTTCTATTGAATTTATTTATTTATCATTAATTAATTAATTAATTAATTTATTTATTGTTTATTTATTTGTGTTTTCGTTTGTTTCCGTGTGTTTGTTCTTTGTTTTTTTGTATAATCAATAATTTGTTTTTCACGAATGGATTTGTTGAAAAAATGAAGACCTTGATTTTAATTGAATTGAATGAAGCTGAAAGAAGCATTGCAGGAGCCGTTATTTTTGTATTTTCGAAAACAAGACTTAGAAATAATAATTGTTTACAGACCAACATGTCATAATTGCTACATCTCTAGCAAGCAACGTGCTGTAGAAGTCGATATGTGCATAAATATTGAGATGAACAAAAACGGAGTCATCCAACACTAACCAGATTATTCGTTATGTATTTTGGCTCATAAACCTACACCTTGCTAAGGACATCCCTTGAGCATGTGTAAAAGAGGCCTTAAATTAGTTATTTGAATAATTAATGATGTTTCTGGTAATGCATATTGCGCAGTTATAAAATATTCTGTTTCAACTCTTCGTAGTACCAAACCACCCAATGCTTCAGGTAAAGTACACTTCACAAAACGCCACTCTGTTTCTCAGAAATAAAATATTAGATAGGTTTTGCACAGTATCAGATGGTAGTAATCCGACCGAAGTGTTATAAAAAACGTTTGAAGACATTTGGTTGGATAGTATAAAATTTCCATATCATGCAGTTTTCAATCCAGGATTGTAGAACCAAGGGACCTTTGGCCCCTTGCCATTAGAATTATTAAATTGGTTTCATTATAGTACAAGCTAGCAGGATGTTTACATTGAAAACATTGCAAAGACATTTCAATCAATAAAAAAGAGCAATTCGAAGCAAAAACATTGAAAGTATCATTAATTGTTTTCTTTCAAGTCACCAAATCCAGAAACAGACTGATCGATCTGTTTTAAAACTTATTGTTTATTTTCACAGCAGATAATGAAACGGGCATTTTCATTCCGTATTTCCAATGTCCGCCATCTTGGATCCGTTGATCTTCACTCTGTAACAAAAAAGGATTGTAGTTTATATTTTATAAATATGCGTTTCCTTTTGGCATCTAATTTTATCATATTTAAAACGGTACGAATATCTTCATGGCCTCGCTCAAGTATGGATTAATCAGTCAATGACGTGTCGACTCGGTCCCATAATATATACATATACCTTTAAGTTAAACTTTGGCTCAAAGGTACAAGTAACCTGCAGTCTGGGTATCAGAGTCAAAGTTACATTTAACAATCATTCCAATCAACGGCATTGACAAGACGACAAACTTTCTGCTGGTCTAATACTGATCGTTACGTACGCCATGCGTATCCACAGCAGTGAGGTCATGCATGGACTCGACACATAGACACTTGAATTTAGTGACTGTGACATGACAGACGTTAGGTCTACCTTATAACAGGAACAGAAAATGTCTCACCTCAAAATGAAATAAAATCTAGTCAATAGCAAAAGGGAAAGGCAAGTATGTTCCTCTACGCTAACGAATGTGTGTAGCTTTGCTGGTGTCATTCCTACCTCCCTTCGTGTACACGGTTTTGATGGGTGTGCAATGCTCTCTTAGGGAGGTTACCAATTATTTCAGATCGCACAATATCACGTTAGATCAATTTCATCAAGGGCACAAAGTGTCCAATTGGCACAAATTGTCCAATTGGCACAAAGTGTCCAATTGGCAAAAAAGTATCCAAATTCGGGTAACAATAAACATTTACCTATCAATCACTTTACCAATAGAAACAATATTGTACCATCGTTTGTAATATCAAATTGTTTAAATGGTCATTTAAAAACGATACATGTGCATAAGGTCACGTCGCCAAGTCTTTTATACCTTCACGCTTTTCATAAGCGCCTACAGGCCGCCTAAACAAATTGTTTGCGAGTCCTTTGAAGATATTGCGCGTCAATAATGCAAGGCCACGTCCTAAAATCAACACTACTCATGTGGTATATTGGTTCTTGAGAGGGAACTTTTAAAATACTTTATGGCATTCACTTTGAAAGTTAGGAGTTTATTGGTGTTATACCTCTGATGTTGTTCTGTTGACCCAAGGAAAATGACGAACGCGAAACCGAGAAAGCGACTACAGCGAGGAACAGGAAAGCAGTGCAATAAGATAAGTTGATCGGTCAACTCTTACTTCACAATGGTTCGGCAAAATAGCACTTTTAATAATGATGTTTGAAGACTTGTTAACGAGGCAGATTAATCGACAGTTACTTTGCCGTGCAGTGAGAATATTCTTGATGCTAAAAATACTGTTCATCCATTTTATAACAATTATTGTGTTGCAAAGTTCACGCAGATGTGCTCGTTCTCTCTCTCTTCTCTCTCTCTCTCTCTCTCTCTCTCTCTCTCTCTCTCTCTCTCTCTCTCTCTCTCTCTCTCTCTCTCTGTCTCTCAGGGATGACGAGTCCTAGTCCAACAATAACACAGTTAACGCCAACTCCGTCAACAGAGATAGATGATTACACCAATGACGCCAATATACGTTACGTACTCCCTACAATAGATGACAGTGTGGTCAAAATATTGACAGTAATATTCAGTGTCGGTGTTGCATTGTCTGTGGTGGAGAATATCGTGGTCGTTTTGGTTTTAACACATGCGAAGAAGAAGGGGAAAAAATCTTTTAATCCGTTGATCTTCAACCTCGCGATTTCTGATTGGACTCTGAGCCTTGTGTGCCTACCATTTCTGTTTACGAGCACTGTCATGGGAGAGTGGATATTTGGTTTCGCCATGTGTAAACTGGTCTCCTACTTACATACGGTAAGTGTACATCTATTTTAGTTTAAGCCTTGGTGTAGAAATGATTTATGTTTTATTGTTGGTAAGTTATATTTTGTGTTATATGCACTTTTTTTTTAAATTTTGTTTATTCTTAAAAATTGGAAGTGAGGCTTTTTTATGGAATTAATGGGTACTGTGGTTTTTCTCAACATTTTCATTTCGCACACACACAGTAAAACCACTCAGAATCGTCATGTCACCTCTGTGTATTATAAAAATGTTTTTGTGTCCAAAGTTACTGACTTTCTCCTCGGTGGTTTTGCTCTTCTATTTGCATATAGCCCAATATTACAACTGTCGTTTGCCGCATCATCTGATGCTTGAAGTGCGAAACTTTGGCATGCCATTGTGCATATTGTATTAATAAACATTCTACCAGTGTGTAGTTCCAGAAATGTTTGGTCATTAACTGCGAAGAATATCAATGTTGCTCGGATGGCACTCCATAAATATTCGTTGCGATGCTTTACCTTATTCTGCATTGCATTGCAAAGCTTTAAATGCCTTTCCCTTTGTTTGAATTGCTCTCTTGATTTTGCCGGACAACTACGTCTTCTTAAGACAGACATCAAACGTCATCTTTTGCTACGCCATGTACAAATGCAATGTAACTGTGATTTTGTCTGATAGGTTTGAGAGCTTGCCTTTAGGAACGAGAATGCGTTCAGCAATTTCATGTTATTTCAAAGAAATTTGTAGACCATCATTCATTGCAATGAAACTACGTGCGGTTGTAGTCTAAGAATGATTGTAGCCATGTTCAAAATCTGATGAGACAATTAACCATACTAAATATTTAATAACATTTAATGCCTATATTTAATTCTCCTTACAGGCATCCGAGATTGTCAGCATCTTCACATTGGTAGCCATATGCATAGAGCGATATCGAGCAATAATGTATCCTTTGCTAACAAAGGCGAAGAAAAGGCACAGGATTATTGCTATCATCCTCATCTGGGTTGCAGCCCTTGCCATCTGCTGCCCCTTCCCTATCTCAAGCCAACTGGATTATTACCCCTTGTTGAGAACAGAACCGCTGCTTTGTGTACCAATAGATGGCAAATGGTTGGTGGTGTTGACGGTAGAAAAGTGTACATGTGGATCGTCTTTCTGCTGATGTACATCGGACCCCTTCTCATACTCGGAATTTGTTACTTGCGCGTTGTTGCCAGGCTGTGGTTGTACAAGTTACCTGGGTCTGCTGACGAGAAAATGGAAGCACGATCCAATCGAAAGGTACGTTCTAAATACCATGCCATGATTACTTATTTCTCTTGTAGAATCTCCTACCTTGCAGTTAAACTGAAGCCGACACTTTCTAATCAGGAAGGAGACACATACATTGTAGTTGTGCTTCAGCAACTGATCATACAAACCAGTATCACAATGAAAGTAAAATAAAAGAGTGCATTCAAACAAATAAAAACAAAGGCATCTCTGTATGAGGACGCTCTCTTCTTCTCAGTATAGGGATGTTCCTGTCCGGCATTGCTGACTTATTTAAACTGGATCCACATGGGTCACAGTGTGGAAAAGCTAATCTGGGATTCCAGCAGTAGATGACAGGTTCTGACAGATGTCCTAACGTTGTTAGTTCGAATCCGATCGAAAATCTACTGATTTACCAAAGCATGTAAAACAAGTCAGGTTGTGGCCAGGAAGGCATAGCACAATGGCCTTGAGAAATTATCTGGTCAGAGTGAAAAGGCTGACTAAGGTTACAGGAAGGCGTCCCATGTACCAAGTTACCTTTAAAAACAAGCGTACTTTAAAAGCAGAGGCTTCATGATTGAAGACAAAAAAGTCGTAGCTCCCTAAAGACGACTTAGTGTGACAGATGACAACCTCCGGCCATGTGTGGAAGCCAATGAAACAGGCTAATGCCAAAGCCAAATCTTGCAGTTTATTATTCCCAATCTTCTATTCCAAAGAAACAGATGGTTATTTTATAAGTGATGGACTTGCTATAGACAAGGTTTACACTGGTGGAATATTATAACTACATTGATATGAAGACAAAATGTTTAGTGACAAGAATCCATCAAAGCTTGTAAGAAATTGAACAAATATTATTGGTTTTTGCATCGAACTAGAGTATTGTAGGCTACGAAGGGTAAACTGGAATGTTAAGTTCCATATGGCAAATTCAGATGGTTGTGTGATTATAAGTTGTACACCAGTCTCCTTAGTTTTGTCAGAGAATGGCCGAAGATGAACTTTTTCAAACGAATGGAATTTATTTATGTTTTTCAGAATAAGGATGACGAACTTTTGCAAGGGTATTGAGTGCTTCAATTAATCCATGATATTGGAAATAGGTTTATATTCCAGGCATATGGTAACGTATATGTTGAAACATGAGCTTCTCTGGCTAGAAGCAAGTTTAGCTCAGTGTTATACAAGTGACATCACGAGAGTGGCCCTACTACTTTACCGCATAAGTAGCGAAAACTAGAGCCTTACAATGTTGTTCAGCCATGGGAGGCACACTTTTTGAGTTAATTGACATTCAACTGGTCAGAACAGGTTTCTATTCAGGAGCAGGACACATCCTTCTATCATAAGAAGAAGTACGATAATTTTCAAAATTAGACTTTGCTGTAAGCAAGGCAAATAGAGGGGAGGTTATATTTGAATGGTTATGACACAAACAATAGTTTCCATCCGTTCACATCCTCAATATAGCACTTGACTACTGTTAAGTGTGTTATCATTAAATATGTTTACACTGCTAAAAGTATGACGTATGTATCGCTGAAAATGTGGTTTTTCTAGATGAAGGAAGTTCCCTGCCTCAAGTCTGTTGCTAAAATGTATTTAGATCAGAAAAAACTGAATGAGAAAATTTCTTTCCAGAATATGCACAACTGAAGATTGGCTTTTATTTAGTTACCAACAATTAACAGAGCGTTAGTCACTGATATTCCTTTTCTATTTCAGGCAATAACCAGCATCCTGTTTGCTGTGATCATGTTCGCCATTTGTTGGCTTCCTATACACCTCTTCAGAATGGTGGCACTCACCCACAAAACAGAATTCTTGGCAACTCATCCGATGGAAGTTAACATAATAAGAGCGTGCGGATATATTTGGTTGATCATATCAGATGCCGTGTTCAATCCAATCATATATGCTTTCATCAGTAAGAGTTTCAGGGTAAATAGTGCATGCATCACTTTATAGTCCAGTATACATTTCTGATATAACTCAAATGATATCTATTTGGCATATCTTAGAATCATGTTGAATGTTTGTTAAAAACTAGATGAAGTATCAATTGGCTGTGCACCTTGTAATTCTCTCTACATATATAGGTGTATATCAAAACCGGTTGAGGCAAATATATACTGTAACATATTATTAGCTTCTTTCAATCATTTTGAAATACCACTTGCAGATAAATCCTCAAAACAAATTCATTGACGATGCCGAAAGCAAAGCTTAAATGCCGTTATGTTTTATTAGAAATTAGTGTATCGAGACGATGTGACGATGGGAGGATGTAGGGAAGCCCAGGCTTACCTTGTCCTAAGGCCTCAATTTCATGGGAGAGGAATGACTACCCAATGATTCCTTTCCATATTAAATTCTAACCTGTAATAAGACAGGTGTACAAAAATATTTGTATGAATTTAATGGTACAGGCAATTCCACTTTTGAGACTGCGCCCACGAAAGAGTGTAAAATATGACATTATGTCCTATAATTATCGTCTGATGCTCTTCTCTGAAATTTCTTTCCATGTTACTTGCACAATCGATGTGTGTCCTGACAGGACCGGAAAATGTGATCACGTTTCACTACATAGGAAGTTTTATTTAGAATACTTTACCTGACACCCTCTAATGCCAGCGTGTTTATTCTCTTCCTTTCCCAGAGTGACTTCTATCGCATATGCTTCTTTTGTCGACGATTAATAAAGCGACAGGACTGGCAACCAACCATGGACAGTCGAAATCGTGAGGAACGTCGTCGTGTCACCGAGAGCCTATCAACCGACAAAACTAAATTACATCACTCTCAATTGGAAACCTTGGTTCCAGAGACGGAAGCAACGACCATGTAACAATCTATGTCACCTGAAAGACAAACAAAATCCATGATTCGATGATTATAACTCGACCCACTTGGAAATGTCATGTAGATGACGTATATTATGTAACTTAGTTTGGATGATTCATTACCAATTGTGTTTTGGTCATTGAGAGAGTTTTTCTTGATAACCTAGTTCGTAAATTAACTTGCAACAGGCAAATTTTCCGGCTCTACAAGACTTATATGTAACTTATTGTGAATGAATCATTACCAATTGTGTTTCCCATAACGGTCTTTGAGAGAGTTTTTCTCTGATAACCTTCGAAAATTAAATTGCAACAGGCAAATTTTCCAGCTCTACAAGACTTATATGATTTTTGAAAGTGTTAGAGTGTCATCGAGCCTTGTGTTATGTGGCTCCTGAACTTCAGTATGGTATTGATAACGTCAATAAGTCCCCTCAAACATGGCTATAAAATTTGTTAGAACTTGGCACAACACCACTTTACTTTGGGTGTCAATGTACAATTTTTGCGAGATATAATTCAATATAGAAATTTTGTCAAGTAATTTTTTATTCCCATTACACAGACTTACGTATGCTGATTTTGCTAAATTTTGGCTATAACTAAATGCGAAATAAAATAAGATTTTTATTATATTATAGATGTAGCTATATTCTTAATAAAGTCGTCTAAGTAATTGTTTCCCTGTCTAGCGTCACCATGAAAATATCTGAACGGCTTTATTGAAATTATAGTAAAATTATCAGTATCGTACATTTTGGCAATTATTATCATTTTAGATAACATCTTAAACTTAGACACCACTGTCGTAATTGGAAAACGAGTTCAAAATTAATATCTAACATCAGTGGACTGTTAAAATGTGTTTCACAGAGATATACATGCTTTGTTCATTTTTCCCTTGTTTAAAAGTAGTTAAAATTCTCAGTTAAAACATTTGTAAAATTGTTTGATTATAACACAGTTAACTGTTCATTTATTCTTTGATACTTTTCTTTACGAAGGATTTAAACAAAGGTAAAAATTTTATGTGGTAAATATGGATGTCAATTTATTCAACGATTAAACGTATATGTCTATCTTTTGTGATTTGTTACGAGGCTTTCGTTAGCAGTACGTTCAGTTAGACATTTCTAAACTGATTTTGTTCCAATTAGGGTAAGGTAATTTGGCAGGGTATATCACATTGCATGTTAATTTTTATGATAAAGTATATTATAGTTACCTACGGATAACTTTACTTCACAGTTTTTGTGTCCAGGGCATCGAACACATGTTTATTTCTTTGAAAAAGAGTACGAGAATAGCGCACTATCAAACATGTATTCGTTTTACGATGCTGTGCAATCTGCCGGAGTGTTCTCCCTTCCTTGGAGGTTTCGCATTTTTTGCAGAATAATTACTCACTTTTTACTTGAATAATGTCGTTTCACTGACTCAGACGGAAATGCACCTTCGGAAAAAAGATATTGAAACTTTTACAATTATTTTCTACAGCTTGTTAAGTTTCGTTTTGAAGGTTCTGGAGTAAGTGTAGTTTTCACCTTATTGGTTTTGTTCACAGTAAAAAAAAATCCAATGGAGTTAAGAGATGGCGATCATTTTCAATTTTAAATACTAGTATCTGTAAATGCCCATCTACTACCAAAATTTCAACGATGACCACCAATTTATGTTAATTTTTGTTAAGAGAATGGTCGAAAGTTAAGAAAGGTTTTCGTAATGATTAAATCCTTTCAATTTGAGGAACGTGATACATTAAACGTGTTGTTTCTATGTGCTATTATGTGCATGTACTCACTATAATTGTATTTTATATTACTGTTGTGACTTATAATTGGCGAGGTGTATGTCATTTTTATTACATTATAAACTGAAAAATGAGAAGCCATAATAGTATTCACGACTCTGCAAATATTTGCGATGTGCTCGAATATGCTGATTGCTTGTGTACAATAATTACTCATTTAACGAATTTTGCTTTAGATGTACTCAAAAACTAACAGAAGGGATTATAATAAAGCAATAACCCCAACTGCAGTAGGGTATTAGGCGGGGGTTATTGGTATTATATTATATCAACATGAGTGCCTCTGTTGTCCTATTCTGGTATTCTCGTCACTTTAAGCCCCAAATGCTGAAAACATGCGTCTAAGATGTTGAGCGTCGGAAATCAGCATCCGAAACCAAGCATTGGGGTAACAGTGACAACACATATACATTACTTTCATTTAAATTGCATTTAATGCGCATTAAAATGCAATCACTAACTTGCTGCAGACACAGAAAACGGGTAAAAAGCTCAAAGCAAAATAAAAAAGCAAAAAGCATCGTAAATTTGCATAAGAACAGTAGGCCTGGCTGTTTTGCCATACTGAAAATAGATTTGTCTCATTCTGTACCGTACGCGTCAACGGTCGCAACATTTAGAGGTGGTAGTGTTATATTTGAATCGGTTTCCCAACCCTGACTTGTGTTTATTTCGTCAAGAACATTCTGAAGGTCATTTAAGTTCATTCACCTCCATGACCTTGAATTCAAAAAGTCATGTTAAGAACTTTCTGGAAATTCATGTTGACTACAAGTGAAGACATTTTTCAGAACAACAATGAGCATATCAAAAGAAATTGTAGATTGTTCTGATATCTTATATAATTAGGCCAAAGTAAGTAAATTCTTTGTTTTGCGTCCGCGCGCGCCTAGGTTTTTGGAGATTTATCGGAAAAAAAACACAAACTTTCCTTTCAAGATTTGGCCGTTGGTGGCGCTATTTTGTCGCAAAAACAAGTCGTGACTTTTTACTTTGCGACGAAACACTCCTTTACGGCAGTCAGATTTCACTGATGGACCATGCGGTGACGTAAAACAGTACTCTCTACACATTTACCCCTGTCGATACTCTCGGCCTCACACCGGGGCCTCACGTTCTCGCTGTCTATTGTGGCTTTGCCTGTTGTGGCTTTGTCGTCACGATAAAAAATGGATGAAAGCAGGGAAATAATCGAAGTTAAAAAACAGGAAACCTTTGCACGGCAACTTGAAGGCATGGTCATTGCGAGCAATCGGGACTTGAACAGAGAGAGATTCAGTCGGCCGATTGGACTTGGGTACCACGACTCAGGGTATGGCAGACGGAAAAATCGGAAAGTGTTGAGGCCTATCCTAGTTAATTGGTCTTTTAGGTTTGCCAAAATTTTTGTTAATTCGTCCATTTTAACTTGAAACAAAAAACAAACCAGTGATCAGTCCTGTAAACGAAAGGCCTTTACGTACTTTTTTGTTCAGTTTGGGTATGGGAAAGTATATTAGAATCCCCCTGTGAAAGCTCAAACTTGTAGTAGGCGTTCGTAGCTGCTCTTGAAGGAGGTCACACTTTCTGCATTGATGACATCGGTGGTAATTTATTCCAGGTGTCCACAACTCTTGCTGAAAAAAGTACTTTCTTGTGTTAAGTCGAACGGTTAGTTTATGAAGTCTGGGACAGTGTCCTCAAGTTCTCGAGCCCGGCTGCTAACTCAAGTGAAAGACAGTGGTCATGGCCTTTGATAACTAGAGTTGAATCATGTCGCCGCGAATTCTTCTTTGCTCAAGTGTTATTAAACCAAGCTGTTTAAGTCTATTTTGATAATTGTAGTGTTGGAGTTTAGGTATTATTTGCCGTGCTAAGATTTTTATGTCCTTTTGTAGCCATGGTGACCAAGCTTGTACTGCATGTTCAAGCTCTGTGGTCTCACAAGTTGCTTGTAAAGACGAAGAATGACATTTTTTGATTTGATCGACAATGATCGTTTGATGAGATCAACATTCTGTTTGCTGTTTTGCAAACTTATCACATTTGCTTAAAGGTTTTAAGGTAGAATGAAGTAGATCGCCCAAGTCATTTTCTTCAGTTGTACGTCCCAGTGAAATATTGTTCATTGAGTATTTATGGAAGGGATTGTTGTAGCCAATATGCATCCGCCAGTGTTCACTCGTTTTTTGTAGCTTGTCCAAATCAGCTTGTAGAATATCAGGATCACTAATTTCGCAAGGGATGATATGTGACCCACAGTAGAATGTTTCCATTTATGCCATGATATTTCATCTTTTCAATCAATCTTGGGTGTGGTACTTTGGAAGTGCAAGGAATATAGATGTGAAACTTCCACTTAAATTTGGGTCTGATGAGTCTGTGTGTGGAGACTGACAATTGCGAAATGCTTTCTTTTATTTGATGGAAAGGAAAGGTGCTGGTGTTACGGATGGTCCTGAGGAAGCTACAAGGAATACTTTTGTAGATTATATCACCGATTTCTTCTTCTCTCTGATGCCCCATCTTTCTCAAATTGAATGCAGAGGCTACAAGTTACCATTTCTGTTTGGTGTTTTCTTTCAAAACAGACACCTTTCAGCAAAACTATGACATTCCATCAGAGCATAGACATTACAAGAAACTTGAAAAAAAAAACGTACAAGAACTTGAGCACAAAAGACTGCTACTGTATACTGTTATAGTGTACCCATTCCTCAAACTGTCCAGATTTAAGTAATTTGATGAGGCTGTCAAGTTGTTGACATGTGAACACTTTGAATGCACAAGAAAGAAATCTAAAACTAATAAGAGAAAAGCAAACGTCAGAGAATGACTGTTTATTATGATCAATTTGTTATGAAAATGCATACAGTGATCATACAGTGTGTCACACTGTGACAGGAGTATTCATGTGGTTTGAGAAAAATTATCCAATAAAGGCAAACAGATTTTGTGTTAAATTTTCTGTGTGTGTTTTTTAGCCGCTTACCCGCGTACCTTTTAGGATTTTGAGTGGACGCAAAACAAAGAATTTACTTACTTTGGCCTTATTTAAGTATAAATACCGGGACGGTATAGATGTTGAGACATACTTTGGGATCATTTAAGCAGTGAAAATTTCAATACTTTTAAAGACCTTCACTCTCACGCTTGATTTTATCTGTGGACTTTGCACGAACAAACCTCAAGCCTGCAAGCCAAAGGATTTATTACTCATCATTCTGTCTGACTCACCTCTGGAGCTTTGTGCCGTCTGAGGTGAGATAAGTAGCCTGTAAACTTTTACAGTTTGTACTTTATCCCTTAAGGTAGTATGCACCCCGAAAGTGAAAGACTTAAACTTTTGCTGTAACTTTCCTCAAGGAATCTTTCTATCATTCTCTTTCAAAATCAAGAATAAAAATAGGGTCAAATTTGGAACTAAAGAAACAAATTCCAAGATTTACAGATATTAGAAATTCAAAATGGCCGCCATCCCTGTGTTAACTCTATGGAGAAAAATAAAAATTTTCGAATGTCGAAAAACTAAGCTGGTGAAAAGTTTTCTTTCACCAAGAGCTTTAAAATGAACCCCCACATGTGGTATATCAGAAGAGAATTGTAAAAGTTTGAGAGTCCGAATGTCTGTCCCCGAGGTGCGTTCTACCTTAACTTAATGATCGTTTTTTTAAATAAATGTTGCTATAAGGAAAATTACTTCACCGTTTTTTCTGACTTAACAGTACAGCCGTGCCGTTTGATAGATAATTTATGTGATTTGGACGTTAACTGAACCACAAAACGTGCAGATTTGAAATAATCCAGAGGTGACATGACTTAACCGTGATGAACAGTTGTGCAGAGTAAGTGCTCTATTCAGCAAGGACTGGACGCTTATTCTGCTAGTCGCTCTTTTATGCCAACTTTCGTCGCAGTCGCAGGAGTTATCGTATTGTTATTTTGAACTGCTTGGTCAATATTAGAACACCATGGTCTGTTACAGCCCAAACTTTGGTAAAGAATATCTGACATACCTTTCCTCTTGGCTCTTGAATGTCAAACAGCCAAAGGCAGTTATACATCAGGTTGTAATGTCATCCAACTTAGCCTGCGCTCTGGCATATTCCTCGTCTAATGGTATTGAATCTGTCAACCTTATCATTAAACTAAATGTGTAGTTGTATGCTTGTGAAATCATAGCAAGCCTTGCTTGACTACACTAAACATGAGTCAATGCTAGCCCCATTCGCGTCTACTGGCATAGGTTCAAACATGTATTACCTTGCAGTGAAGGTCCAGGAACTAGATCCTTTGCATGGTAGTAGGTTCGCCACCTGGTGTGTGCTCCAAGCAGGTGAAATTACATTCGTGTGTTATGATCCTAGTTGATCATAGCAGGTAGATAGATAGGATATGCTGGACCAGTTGAAGTATTTATTAATAATTTAAGTGTCCAGGTTTTAATTTAACACGCTGGTGTGACTGATAGAATGGGCTGGCAGTGACTGCGATTCTAAAACGGTTATGATGACCCTTGACGTCCCTTGATTGTCAGCCAGCAGATTTCTTTCAAGTATTGCCAGTGAAGAACAAATGGTTAATGTGTGAGAGGCTTATCTATGATA
The DNA here is from genome assembly GCF_041260155.1 of Ptychodera flava. Taxonomy (NCBI): domain Eukaryota; kingdom Metazoa; phylum Hemichordata; class Enteropneusta; family Ptychoderidae; genus Ptychodera; species Ptychodera flava. The sequence continues at coordinate 13,804,809 of NC_091943.1, read as the reverse complement.
TCCACAGGCCATTAGCGATGTTAAGGGTTGATAAAGTGAAAGGTCGGATAAGAGACAAAGACGGCAAGAATGTTGGGTTTAATGAATAACCATGGGTGGGTTGGGTTTAATGAATAAAGCTTTGAACTGCTGCCCTTAAATTAAATAAATTAAACATAAATGTTTAAGCGATGTTGAGACATTGGGCACTTCAGGTGTACCATCCCCGGGGAAGAAATTCAAGCAGTAAAGAGATACTCCAGCAGTGTTAGCAAGAGTTTTGAAAAAAAATATTATTACATATGTACTGCAGATTATTCTATTGTGCCTCCACCACATAAAATTGGTATTGAATCTCAGAAATGTGCATATGAGAAAAATAGTTCCTTTTCAAAATTCGGTTTTTGGCAGGATAAATTGCATATCATATTGACCACACAGTTGCTTCCTACACTTTATTAATTTTATCATAATAATGCAAAATGTTAACAATAAAATCCTTGTCAAACAACTAAAAACGTACTTACAGATTGAGGGAGAATGTCACAAGCCATCCAATAACTATGTAAATTAGTCATGTGCCCATTCAATAATTTTTCGGTATTTTCACGCTAAATTAAGCAAATAAGTATCAAATTTGGCGGACTACTTTATACTTTGCTAAAAATTGTCGTCTACTGTATATTGAAGCCCGCTCGATGGAGGACCCATGCTTGACTTTCTACATTTTTCACATTCTTATCGTAAAATACAACAAAAGTTAAACTTTGAACAGTAAAGTCTCTAATTTAAATGCAAAAATGTGCACCTAACTGGAATTATTTATTTTCCTATCAAGTTTGCCATTATTACACCTGAAAGTTTAGAGATTTAGTTTGTTTATGGAATATTTTAATCTTCCAGTATTTTCAATTTTGAGCAGCATCTAAGTCATACATGTCTTTTACTTTTGTTTTGGTAGGTCACTGTCATCAGTGATGACAGAATTATAACAAATTACACGCAAATCGACTATTTTACTCGGACCTGAATACCGACATTGCAGTAGTTACTGTGAAAAGGGAATCAAAAGAAAACTACGAACAGTAACATTGCATTTCTATATTTTACTGTCAATTACTGATCGACTTGAGTGACCGGGATGTCGATTTTGTTGTGTTTGACTGTGGTTTACATGATAAGTAGGTTTGCATCTCGATGAAATGACGTTGATGTCGGCGTACACGTTCGCGTGTAGTCTGGCAGAGACCCTGCGATTCACGTTCTTCCCTGCCGGCTCGCATCCCAGTAGTCTGTTTCCGCATCACAGGGATAGCTCAATGGTTATCAGGTATGCCACGAATCGACGAATAAATTTCATATAAAAATAACGAAAATACATTAATATCTTTGAGGATGTCACTATCATATATCCAACTAACAATGTGCATGAATGATTCACAGTTTATATCATGTTTTGATACCTTAAGATGAAAATAAATTTACACGTTTACAAATTACGTGAAAACAGCTGTCTCCACGTAAATACGCGACGCAGGCTCCGTGTACGTGTACATGGAGAACGTACGCACAAGTCGATGACAGCATCGCAGAAATTCATGTACGTGTACGTGGAGAACGTACACACAAGCCGATGACATCATCGCAGAAATTCGTGAAACGGTAGCTAAATAGCTCACATTACCCGTTCGTCAATATTTTGTCCTACGCTACTCGTGCTTTGCTGTGATAGACGGGCATTTTATCAGCAGTCTTAGGATACCGATACCGCGTGGATAAATACCTGTTTCTTTATTCGCTCCGATCGTTTCAAGTTCTATCACAATCTGCATTTGACAGTCTTTTCTCAAATTTTGTCCACGGTGAAACCAACGGCTCGTTTGAGAACGTTACATTTTCAGCAACTGACTGATCAACACGGCCAGCGCGATTGTAACAGTTAAACTCTCTCTCACATGAACAGTGCAACTGCTGGTCAACCGGAATGTCATTGGTCAACTCGACAAAATAAGGGGAGGGAATCGGGCAGCCATTTCATACAAAAACACCTGGAAATGTAAACTTTTAAGTATATTTTATTTCATGTCAGAGTAACTGTAGAAATAAAGCGTTAGATGATGGCCCGTGGAAATTATATGTTGACATAAATAATATTCCAATTTTATTTTCCCAAAATCCGTCGGGAACCCCTTTGTTTCTCTTGTGTCACTTCTGCTGCTTTATGTGGGGCAGTGGGTGTTTACATGTACTTCTTTATACACCAGAAACAATAATAATCGTGACCATGGACATCCAACGGCAACCCGAATCGTTGATCAGTGTTACTGAAGAATAGAGATGACTTCAGGCCGGTGATTAGATTTTTTGCATGAAGCAGCGATAAAATTCTTTCTTGGGACTTCGATAAATTTTCGACGCTTGTAAGTTAAGTACCGTACACAAGAGAAATTACAGACGTTAAGATCACATCTGGGTATTGACCACGATCTACCAATAGAAGCACGGTCGCCTGTTTCTAAAATTCCGCTCTGCGCCCACGCGCCTAGTAGACGTGTGTATATACGCCCGAGTGAACTTCTCAGGCGCACACATATTTATAGGGCGCGTAGGCGTAGAGTGGAATTTTAGGAAACAGGTGACTGCGATAGAAATCTACTTGGTGCTTACGCTAAATCCATTCGAGAAAACCGCTGTAGTTTTTCATGTGATTTCTCTTTTCAAAGTAACTAGTGCAATTCAGGTGCAAGTATCATAGTCGATTTTCGTGATTTTTGTCACGATTCTCAACTGTTATTCACCAGGTTTTTTGCACTTGTTTCCAACCAGATTTGCGTGTAAGCGTGTAGCTTCTACTAACTTGTTTCCTGTTTTGTTTTGTTGGTTTTTGGGGGTTTTTTTTTTGTTTTTTCCTGTTCATATTGTTTTTTTGGGGTTTTTTTGTTATTTGTTTTCTTTCTCGTATCTGAAAACTACAACAAAACTACAACAATGTGACCAAAAAACCACATGACTTTAAGCAAGGTTTTAATTTTCTGAGCTTGAGCTCTTTCATACAACTCGTTTCTTATAACAATTACAGAAGGAAATGAATCTTCAAGATTACAGACATGGTATTTATGTATAGACCATTTCACTATGATACTATGATAATAATAAGATTTACAATGTTTTCCAATTTCTTTGATTTGAAATAATATCCTCTGATCACATCTACAAACTTGAACCTCAACTGGCATTTGTAACATATATTTTTGCAACAATACATTCCCAAAATCTATGATTGTAAGTGTCGTATACTTGGCAACGTTTACACAAAGGATAATCAATTTTCTTCCAGTGAAAAAGCTAAACACAATTTGGTAATCTACGAATAGTAAATATCCAGTGATAACTGTGAAGCTTAGTTTCTTGTGTAACCCTTTTGGCTAGTAACCACACTTCCCTTTCCTGCAATTGAAAGTTACATTCTCTACTCCAACTTTCCATCGCATTTGGCTTCCTCACAAAGTCTTTAATTAATATTCTGTAAACCATTCTTGATGAATATTTTGAAATATCGATGGTGTTACTGAAAGAGTCATAAGCAAAAATGTTTAAATCACTAATTCCAGAGACACAAAAGTTTTGTACATTGAATTCCACATAAGATGTCTATTACTTGCGTCAATACTGTTCTGACTGACAGCAAACCAAACTTTAAGTCAATCTCTATAGAAAGGCGGCAACGCTCTTAAATTCTGAAAAGGTATATTATTATTATTATTATTATTATTATTATTATTAATCTTTATTTAAACTCGATAACTCCATAGGTGAAACACCTCTTTTCGTGGA